>NW_009617935.1:11142-82128 GCF_000690535.1 Cariama cristata
GTACAGTACACTTGAGATGGCAGGTTCTGAGAAAAAGTCCATGAGCTGTGTTGGGAGAGATCCTGGTGCTGAAATGGATCACTCAGATTCTGCCCAGCTGAGAATAATGTTTGAGTCATGATGCAAGGTGTTATTGATTTAGGTGGTACCTTGAGTTAGGTGGTACCCTGGAGGCCATGAGGATTTATCCAAAGGATATTGTGAGGTTTTATGACCCAAAGAAGACTTTTTACACCAGAAGATCAAAGAGAGCCTGTTGTCTTTCATGTTCTTAAATTATATATGTGCCTGTTACCACTCTGATGGCACTGGAATAATGTAGGCAAAAGTCCTCATCCAGTGGCTCAACTCATTAAAGCATGACAGCAAGTCTACAGCACAGTCATTTTTTTTTCTTACTGTAGACTATTGTTTTCCAAACATTTGTATAAATTTAAATCAGTCCATTTTATCAGCCAGATACTTACTCAAACATTATTTGGTCATTTTATTTTGCAAGCTGTTCCAGTGGATTCAGTCCTCATTCCAATATTATGTAATTATTTTATAAGCCAAGTTACATTACATGCAGTGTATTTCTTCCACAACTCGAAGTTATTTATAGGGAAATCAATAAAACACTTCAAGCCAGCTGTCATTGTGACAATCATGGGAAAATACTATCCTTCATTTGCTGGTGTGATATTTAAGTATTTCCCAAATGAATTATTCCTCTGAGGATCTAAATAATCCAACTTTAAATTAAACAACTGAAAGAATTGATTTTTTATAATATATGCAATCTTGAGAAAAATCCACGAGTATGTTTAAGCAACCATTTTTGTGTTGCATTGCCCAGCATACATATCTAGTATAGACTTTGTACACTGACATATCAAATATCTCTGAAATTAGAAAACATATTCTGTTGCCTATTTAAATTTTCAAGATAGATTAACTGTATACAGTATTTCCAGAAAAAGAAGGCTTTTTATTTTCAGCTTTCCAATACATTCCTTTGCCAAAGAGCCTTGTATCCACTTTGTAATGCATGGGTAAGTAACAAAACAGATCCTGCCCTGCCTGAGCAAGGACCTGAACCCTGCATCAGCAATCTGACTCTTTTCCAATTATACCTGTCATGTTACTGGAGCTGAGAGCCTCTCAGCAGTTAATGAATTTTTCACAGCATCCTGCTTGCAGGCACACTGCTAGTGGTGAAGGCCCACAGAATAAGCAGGGTCAGATCAGGTGGGCAGGTAGGAGCAGAGACCTCCTGGGAGACCCTTAAGCGCTACGGGAACAGACCCTGGCTCCAAGTTACTCCTAACACAGTGTCACAACATAGTTTTGAATTACACCAAGTAAATGCGTTTTGCCTCCTTATTCAGTGTATATTTCAAATGTGGTTTGTTGTTTGCCACCACGAACAATGTAAATTTAACTGATGGCCTCCCCAATTTCCTTTGCTTCCTTATGGTGCGTTATTCCTAGTTCTCCGTTGCATGCATTCAGTCTGCTTTGAATGCTTCCAAAGAGGAAGAGAACCATGTGAAAATGTTGTGTCTTGGAAAACAATCAGAGACTATATTGTGATGGGTTTTTTTTTTTTTCAAAAGCAGAGATTTCTTTAATCACAAGTGAGGGTAAAGGACTGAGGGACCAACAACACTTGGAGGAATTTAGCGAAGGAGAACAAATATGATGCAGGACTCTTGGGTGTACTAGAAGCAGTGAAAAAAAAATTAATTCAATACAGGTGCAAAAAGTCAGATGAGAAATAGCTGAAATAGTTTGAAAAGAAAAAGAGAAAGAATTATGTTCTCAAGGAAACTATAAAAACCTCCCTGCTTATGTCTTTTTAAACTAAATTTAAAAAACCCCAACACCACATTAAAAAATATAAATCCCACAGAAAATGATCCTACAGTTCCAGGGAGCTGAAATAAATGAGACATTGGAAATCAACAATTTTTCCTGATTTTTGTGACTCTAACTTTTATGATGGCTGATAGCCTTTTATTTCCAAATTTTTTTCTGTATGATGCTTCTGCATAGTTCAATCTGCTCTTATAGTGTGCTTAATTTCCTCACATTGTACTGAATAATTTAAAGGGAAATGCAAACTAAAACATTTGACACAACTTCGTCCCATTTTGCTGTAAACACTACAAAGAGAGAAATCCAGGAGAGAAGTGCTGGAGTGACATCAAATACTATGACTGACTTGACTTCTCAAAACTACTTCTCTGAAAATATGATAATGCATGGCAGAGATTACTGCAAGTGCCTTATCTGTGCTTGAAGAAAAAGGTCAAAATAAACGTATTAAAAATTTAGACAAAACTATTTTCTTTGCTGGGCAAATTCATCACAACTCAAAGATAATGTCTGAAGATTGCAAAGAATTGAAAAAAAAGTGAACTAAAAGCCTACTGAGAGTTATAACTGTAAATAACAAGTAGGTTTATAAATAAGTTCTACTTGATAAATAAGTTCTACTTGATCACTGCAGTTTATCAGACTTCAAGGGTAAAGTGTGAAAACAAGGAGCATGACCTTCACAGAAAGCCAGACTGGGGATTATTCATATGATAAGAGCTTCAGGATGTGATTAGTCAAACACCAAAAGAAACATACAGGTACAAAAAGTGCAGCCTGTTCCAGAGTGGCTTGGTAGTGATAAAGGAGGTTGTATTTTATTAGGCTTCTTTGGCCCACTCTCTGATGACTCTGCCTCCTTTGCCTCACTTGGCTGGCTCCCCCATGGTGGTGATCCATAACCTGACCTTTCTGGTGGTCTCAGCTCTTCTGCTTCAGTGCCCATCAGTCGGTCATCATGTAAACTCACTGATCTCATTCAACATCTTCGGAAAAACGTCATCCTTGTGGTCCCAGGGCCATTTTTTCCCATTCAATGCTGGCTGGATGCTTTCCTGCCCTGAGCCTGGTAATACTTTTTATTCAGTCAGGCACAAGAGTGCAATGCTGCAGATCTATAATTTGGGATAAGAAGACTCTGTTGGTCTCCAGTCCTATGGACTTTACTGCCCACCATCTGGGATGAGCAGCACTTTTGGCATGTTCTGTGGAGCTCCAGTACTGCTTCGTAGGGAACACGCCTTTCTCCACGTCTCTGCCCTTCCCTCCTCCTCCTCTCCCCAGAAAATCTGTCACCCATGCAATAAAAACTGTTGTGGCCACATGACTTCTGAAAGTTTCTGCCTTGTGAAAATTCAGAGTGATCTAAGAACACAAGCAATGTTTATTTCATTGATCCTGTATAGTCTAGGGAGTTTTGAAGCATGCTGGATTATGCACGGTGGTGCCATGGATCTGATTGTCAGATCAAACCTGGCCATGGGCTCTGGACGTAGTCTTCACCTGCAAGCGCAGTAGATTGTCAGGATGTACAAGCCATTGCCATAAACATCCTGGGTTAAAGACCTGAGGTTTAACTACAGGTTGTTAAGCTGCCAGTTGTTTCTTCATTATTGTTAATATAAAAAATATCCAAATAGTGTCTGATGATTTTTCTTTTTTTTTTCCTAAAAGTTTACCTCTGAAATCTCTCAAAAACAGTGAAATAAATGGGTGCAGCATAGCCCTCCCCCAAAAAAAATTTCAGAAAATATTACTGTGAAAATAAGTGGAAACCTTTCAGAGAACTGAGAGCTTGGGGTGACAAATCTCACTATTAAAAGCAACAAAAGAAACCACCGTCACTCACTGATTCCCAGTGTTCCAGTCAAGCCTCCTGATTTTAGCTGCTTTCTCCATTACTCCTGATTGAATGCTTAGATCTTTGTATCTGAGAAGAGAAAGATAATCTGCATGATGTCTCTGTAGCTAAGGTCTGTCTCTTGGGGATCTCACTGGGTTGGTGTCCTGAAGGAGGGTTCACATGAACTTTGTGAAGAGAGAGATCAATTTTCAGCTGAAGCACAGAAGACAAATACAGATTTATCTTCCTCGGTAAAGAAAAAAAAATATCCTCTTTTCATAGCTAGAAGACTTGACTATAAATCAACTACATAATTCACTAGTTTTAAATCTCAGTTACGCTCTAAATCAAAAGAACACTTGACATGTTTATTTCCTTAATAGATACTGAGAGTGTTTAGTTTTAAAACTGCTATATTCATTTTTTTTCAGACTACCTCTAGAGTGGCAAATCCACTGAAAACCAAGCTTCAGTTCTGTTCGAAGTGGAAGGGGAAACTTCTCTATCCATGCTCAAAATACTTTCAGTTAATATATTGGGTTTGCACTTTTCTTTGTCAGCTGCCATAAAATAGTTATTACACTTTGATCTCTGAGGAGCTTTCACTGCTTGGAAATTTTCGAACATAGAAAGGAGGTAAAAAAGACTTCATAAAACTGATTATATACTGGCTTAGCTTTATTGTTTGTATTTTATTACCAAAGTCTTGAAAAGTGGCTTCTCCTATAGAATAGGTTATAGGCTTTCAGATATCTGAATGAAAAAAGTCTTTTGTATTTTAGAGGTTCTTTGCTGGTTTTAGAAGTTAATAATCTTATCGATTTCATCTATTGCATGTTTTTATTACAAAAATAATTATTTAACTGCATATTAAACCTACATCCTTATTTGTATTTTTTCCAAGAAGACTCATTGCTTTGGCATTTTCCACTTGTTTTGCTAAGAAATACCAGAGCTTGTATGCTGCTTGCAGCTTCTACTGAGATGTCATGTACCCTGGCGCACCGAGGCAAAAATTGCTGGAGTGTTTTGTTTTCTTCTAATGTAAATGGAAAGGAGGAAAGCTTGGAGACCAATGCTGTGCTTGAGATGGGTCAGTTCAATTTGGCAGCACCATCTTCCAAAGTAACAATCAACCACTCTTGAATTGTTTCTTTTAAAAATGTTCTGTGTCTTCATTTCCTCTTGTTAGAGACCACATTAGTTTTAGTTATGCTTATCTCAGTGCATGGCTCTTCCTCCTGTGTCTTGCCAACTCAGGCTGCTACACAGAAGTAGCTGCCTTTCATGAGGGGTGGGAATGGACCATCCCTGCTGTTCCCTGCCAGCCCAAATCTTCTTTGGTCACTGGTCCTGGAAGCAGACAGGTGCTACTTTGGCATCACACTCCTAGTTATTAGAAAGGCCAGACAAGTATCTGGCTGTTGGCTGGATATACAACTAGATGGAGTCCGGGGAGAGGAAGAGGAGGAGGAATAACAGTCCCCTGAAGCACAGCACCTGTGGGAGAGTGAAGAGAGGGGAGCAGCCCTGGAGCAGAGCACAGAGCAGAATGGAAGTGCAGCTGCAGGACAGCTGTGTACAACAATGAATAATCAGTCACACACATCAAGCAACGGTGCTCCTGGTTGGGCTTTTCGAAAGGTCTTCAGTGATTTAAGAGCACAACTGCCATTGACTTCCAGTGCGGCTTAAGCACTTTCCAAAATTTACCCCTTAACACATCAAGTTGTTAGTTGATGTTCTTTGTACTTCACTCTTTTTTAGCCTTGTTCTTTTTTTGATTAGGCTGCCTTGGAAACCTACTGTCAGTTTCCATGGAGCAGTGCACTACAGTGTATATATATTATTACGGCTTTACCTTTATATTCACTGCTCCTACAGCATGGCAAAGGCCATTTTCAAATCTCTGAGCACCTGAAAGACAGCCCTGTCCTGGGAAAAGGATGTGAACCATGGAAATGTTTGCATGTCAATGAAAGCACTCTTTTCACTATTGCCTTGTGTCATCCAGCTCCACATTGATGTCTTATTTGAGCCCATGAGCTTCTGAGCAGTGCTAGGAACCACACCGATACCAGCAGATGACCACAATTCATGCCAGTAAAGGCACTTGCACCAATACAGTGTCAAGGCCCAGTCAGAGTCAGGCTCAAAGACATTAGCAGTCACAAAGCTGAGCATTTTGTGCATGGAATTAGGAACTGCAAGTGGGTGCGTGGTGCTAAAATGACAGTCTCGGCTCAGGGTATATCACACCTGCTAATTGTACCAGCTCTAAAACTGACTCCCTTTAACTAATCACAGAAATAAAATGGGAAATTTTGCATAGGTTGGCATTAGTATTACTGACAAAATTACAGGACCTCAGCTCTGCTCAGTTGTCCAGAACAAAAGCTGTTCCCACTTTAAGTAATATCAGCAAACTGCATTTGGTTTGCTGAACACAGGGATAAAGGCAGATGCAGTGCCCAAATGTATTGAATGACAGTGGGAAGAGAGTGCCACTGATACTTGGTGGAAGTAGGGCCAAGCTTAGCTTTTTTCTAGCATGCAGAGGCATAAAATGTTACTTAAATTTCTTCTGTTTGCAGACTGAAAATTACCAGACTGATTTTAGGAGATGAATTCAACTATTAGTTCTAATCAGCCACTCTCCAGAAGATCTGTCACCACTGTTCAAAAGTAAACATGATGAACCATGAAAGGAAAATGATCACTCAGTATTTCAGTCCAGTTAGTACAGCAGTGTTTTAGTACTCGAGACAACAGCACCCCTTAAACACCTATGATACAGTGCTTTGGAGGCAACTAATTGCCTTCAATACCCTCCTGCCATGTTGAGGCATATGCTTATGGTGGACCATAGGATGATAGGATTTTATTTGCACACTGGTGGCTTTGGGTATGGCAGGGAAGCTTCAGAGCAGCCTCTGAGTGATCAGAGTGGAGAGCTCTTTATAGCTGTAAAAACAAAGTGCTGAGAGAAATGCTTCCAGGAAATATCAGCAAGCTTTAGCAACTGAAGGTTATATTCAGCACTACCACACTACCGCACAGCAGATTTGTGTCAAAACAGTTGGAGTAAGCATGTCCCTGGACGGCACATGGCTTCCTATTCCCCCGTGAGGTGGTCAAGGCAATAGTCTTAGTTTCAAAAGTTTTCTTTGTCAAATCTAGGAGTTTCACAAATAAAAAGAAAATTCAATGGACACACTCCTTTCTGTGGGGCAGGGGAACACATCCGCAGAACCACAGGATGGTCGGGGTTGGAAGGGACCTCTGGAGATCACCTAGTCCAACCCCCCTGCCAAAGCAGGTTCACCTACAGCAAGTTGCACAGGAACACGTCCAGGCAGGTTTTGAATATCTCCAGAGAAGGAGACTCCATACCCTCTCTGGCCAGCCTGTTCCAGTGCTCTGCCACCCTCAAAGTAAAGAAGTTCTTCCTCATGTTAAGATGAAACTTCCTGTGTTTCAGAGTAATTTCAGAATTTTTGGTGTCTTGGCTTTTGTTTAGGGGTTTGGGGTTTTTTTCCACAACTTACTGTTCTTCTTATCTCCTCCCTTCTCACTGTGATTCGCAGAAATTTCACTATATTTTAAACAAACAAAAAATCCTAGAATATGTGGTCTGAGACCAATGCATTTATTTGTATTTAATTGTCTTTTGGAATTCCCTGTTGGTAATGGATTCTATCTGCATCTAGTCCCTGTTTATACTAGGAGGAAGCACAGCCTGTCCAGTAACCTGTACAACTGTAATTCAGAATCTGAACATGTTCTGATCTACAGTTTTGATGGGTAGTGCAGTTCCTGCCCTCATCAATATCTTGTTGATTTTCCTGAATTCAACAGAATAGTGAATGTTTACTCTTTGAAAGGGAGATACCGTACTTCTAGTGAACTGAGGTTCAAGTCATGTCTGAGTTGCTTGTATTGCTGCAGAATTGCTGGGGTTGCCAGGGATCTCTGGAGATCATCTAGTCCAAATCCCCTGCCGAAAGCAAGGTCAGCTGGACCACATTGTTCAAGGCCGCGTGCTGTCAGGTTTTGAATAACTCTAAGGGTGGAGACTCCACAATCTCTTTGGAAAACCTGTTCCAGTGTTTGGCCATCCTCATAGTAAAAACATTTTTTTCTTATGTTTAAATGGAATTTTCTATATTTCCGATTTTGCCCGTTTCCCTTTTCCCTGGACATCACTGAGAAGAGTCTGGCTCTGTCTTCTTTACTCCCCCCCCATTCAGGTATTTATACACACAGATAAGATCCCCCTTGAGCCTTCTCCAGGCTGAACAGTCCCAGCTCTCTCAGCCTCTCCTTGTACAAGAGATGCTCCAATCCCTAAACCACTTTCATGACTCTTGGCAAGACTTGCTTCAGGATGCCCATGACTTTCTTGTACTGAGGAGTCCAGCACTGGACCCAGCTCTCCAGATGTGGTCACACCAGAGGAGGAGAAGGATCACCTCCCTTGATATGCTGGAAATATTCTTGCTATTGCTGTCACTCATCACAAGCCTGTGTGAGGAGAATGAATTTTTTCCTAATCAAATTATTTTATGGCCCTTGAGCAGCTATTGTAATCGGATAAAATAGGGCTGTGAACTCCGATACAAAATTGGCCTCAGTGAATTTCCGTCTTGTCTGACAGCAAGAGAAAAATACATACACAATATTCATGCCTCATTTGAAGTAGTTATATGCTATTGCTTCTGCTTAGTGTTCTTAAATTCTCATTTATTCCCATATAAATTTGACAGTGTATTTAGCATCAGGTCCATAAAGAAAGTTTATATATGCATTTAAAAAGCATTTGAAATGCTTTTTATTTAGACTATAAAGTTCTTGTGCTATTTCTTTGAGAAACTGGAAAGTGTTTTTGCACAAAAAAAAAATCCACAAGGTGAAAATTCTTAAACATTGAAAATGTAAAATTACACAATTTAAACTGAATAGTGACTTTAGATATTCTAATGACATTGATTAAAAGGAAATGGTTGGGTTTTTTCTTAAAAAACAAATGACTACAGGTTGGAGAGCTCTAGTAACTGGAAGATTTTTACACTGAAAGTCACAGGGCCAAAAGATTATGATGCTGTAAATTATCTTAATTTTTCAATATAATTTTTTTAAAATGTGAGAGAGGTAGGTTTAGGTATTGTAGATGGGTACCGCAGAAAATGAAAACAAAGTCACTATTAGTGTTCAGTAAGGAATAATCATGCTGGAAACAGGTATAAAACTTTAAAGTCATATTCTATCACATTTTTCAGTGTGTTCCCATCCTGATGAATTTCTTACAGGGAGAGGTGCAATGTCCAATAGGGCTTACATGGTTTATGCATTTGTTAGCTCTGATGAGCAACTTATAGCGGTACTGATGATGTCTGATATGCCTGAACCGATTCATGGGAAGCAGCCTAGGGTAGAAGGGCACCTCTAACGAGAATGTACTGAAAGGCCAGGTACTGAATGGTGCCATTGTCTCTCCCAGTAGGCATGTTTTATTTTCACAGGAAAAGTTTTCTCTGGAAAATTTTGATCACATAGTGATTTCCTAGCAACAAAAGGTTTGGCATCCTGGGACAAAGTGACAGTTAAGGACAGAAAGGTGAGGACTGAGTTCAAATATGTCACAAAAGTATTATATCTTAATTATTAAAAATGCTTGGAGAATATGTTGCAGCTAAACTTACAAGACCCAGCTGACATCTGAGGTATCCATATTTTCTTCACCCAAAAATGAAGAACAGAACTCAAAAAGCTTGATATTTTGCTACCATCTGCTGGATCTTCCCCAAAAGCACATATCTCTTTCCTTTCAAGGGAGTGTTTTAGAATCATACACTCATAGACAGAATCGTAGGATGCTTTGGGTGGGAAGGGACCTTTAAAGATCATCTAGTCCAACGCCCTGGCCATGGGCAGGAACAACTTCCACTAGATCAGGTTGCCCAAAGCCCATTTTAAAACCTTTATCCCTTGTCCTAACACTACAGACCCTGGTAAAAAGTCTCTGTCCATCTTTCTTGTAAGCCCCCTTTAAGTATTGAAAGGCTATAATAAGTTCTCCCGAAAGCTTTCTCCAGGCTAAACAACCCCAACTCTCTCAGCCTTCACAGGAGAGGGGTTCCATCCCTCTGATCATTTCTGTAGCCCTCCTCTGTACTGACTATAAAAGGTCCATGTCTTTCTGGAGACCCCAGAGCTGGATGGAGTAACCATAATTTTTTCCCTAGCCATAATTCATAACCTTCAGCAGATTGTGTTATTCAAATAGTGATTTCCAAATACTTGCAATTTACCAACAAAATGGGTATTACCGCACTAAAAATACAATTCTGTCTCTTCTGATTGCTCTGCAAAATCTAATATTAAAATTTAAAGAGTGGCAAAAACTATTGTACAATACTGCTGTTAGGATGCAAAAGTTATAGTCTGGCAATAAAACTTCGTGATCCATAATCAGAAGAAACTTTTGGCATGTAATGGCCCACGGTTTGAACCCATGTTTCAATACACTTAAACGCTCTGACTGCAGTTCAATTGCTGCATGTGTTGCTTGGCTTTGATAGGGTCAGGCTGTCACAGGCTATCAAGAGCTTGTATGTATGCTTTCTCTTCTGCCCAAAGGTAAAGGCAAGACATAACATTTCTATTAATATTTGGAGTAGATAGCCTAGTTTAGCCTCTAGCTTATTCCAAGTGGTATTTGGACTGATGCTTTCTGGCTTGCCTGTTGACTGCTGGTTTATGGTAAGTAAAACTCAATACAAGATGGTTCATTTAATAACGTTGGTACCTACCCGTGCCTGTAGCTACTTGTGTCTATAAGTGCTTAAGCCCAACATTTAGCTGCCTCTGCCTTTTTCAGAAATATTGGTCAACTCCAGCAAAAGCCAGTTTTTCAACATTCCTTAATCTCCCTCAACTCTGATATCATCCCTATGCTGCTCACTTGCCCGTCGAGCTAATGGATAGCTTCAACATCTGGTTCAGGTGAAGGATGCAACGTGGGATCCACTTGATGGAGGCAAGGGAAGTAGGCAGCAAGGCAGTGGATTCTGTGGGGTTTTGTGGCTAGTCACAAGGAAGGCAATGAACAAGTTGCACAGAAAGCTCACTTGCTGCATTAATGGATCTTATTCAGAGGTTATTTTGGTGTCTATCTCTAGCTGATTCCCTAACTATCAAGCATAGTCCAGTATCTCCCCCAAAATTGCTATAGAGGAATAACTGTTTCTGTTTTCACTGCTGCAAATTCCTTTGCCAAGACGATACCCATGCTAGAACATAACCAAGCATTCAGATCAGCCTCTGACTCATCCTCATACAGACTGACCTTACTGGATGTATATGCAGCTGTGCCCCCAGCAAAGAAATGATATGTACTGCCCTTTATCAAGAGCTCACCGTTCTGCGGGCCAAATACACTGGGAGTCTTGGGAACATGGAGATGGCAATTGACATCTCCAGTTCTTTAAATTCAAAGATTTACAGATTCACGGTCTCTTTGTTCTGACCGTGTTACATAGTTTGAGACTGGTACTACTCAACTTCTTCCAATTTTCCCTCCTTTTACAGTTGCCTTTCTCTCTGCATCTTTGCAAAGACATTTTCTTAAGCTTTTCCCAACTACTGTTTTCCTTAGTCTTAAATCACACAGATCTTCTAATTTTCTTTTTTTGGAGCAGGAAAAGTGTTCCAGTTAGGTTACTTATTGCTCACTTATTTGTGACAACTGCAAGCTGCCTGCAGTCACAGCTGAACTGGAGTAACTCCTATGTTGCCCAAATGACAACCAGAAAGCTGCAGATTTAGCCTCAGATGTTTTGCTCAGTCAAGCAGACAGTAGGTGTGCTAGTAGGAAACAGAATATTGCTTTGATATTCTTCATTCAACCACAGTTAGGCATATAGCCTTAGCAATGTGGCCAGACTCCCCGAGAAGTGCCCAAGCACTATTATACCCTTACATGTGACATAAGGGTCACACTTTCTGCGTAACTTCTTGGGCTTCCTCCAGCTCCCTCCCAACTCTGCCTGAGCATTCTGTGAACCTGGTTTGCTCAGTTGAAAGTTCCCATAACGCTGCTGCTATTCCACATCTTTACATTTTACCCAATACTGTAGCTGGGTTCAAGTTCAACAGTCTTTCTCAACCATAATAGCAGTAATACCTACATCACCTACATTGTGTAAAACAAATCACATCGTGTCCTATCAGATATCTCCAAGAAGGCATCAATACCAAACTCTATCTGCCCAGCAAGTGGCTCATGATGAGAAATTGTGTACTCCTTAGTTTGATAGTTGTAAGAGAGCCAAATACAGAGGAGCCCTGTATTGGTACTTCTCTGTTTTTCTGCATCCTGAATGATCTTTGTCAAATGCAGTCCTAACTAGGACAACATAAATTCTTCCTGTCTTCCTAACAAGCACATCTTCTCAGAATCCGACTGTACTTAACTTATTTTTTCCATGTAATGCCCAGTATATCCACTTGTGACTGGCATCCATATTTCTCCTTAGCTAAAAGAAATGCATCTGGGATCAATCCTCAGAGGAAGTCTTTAGCTGTGTTAGCCAAAGTTGTGCACACACTTGGCACAAGATGTGACTGAATAGGTTTATGCTGAAACGACTACTCTTCCATGGTATCCTGTTGTACCATAAAGATCGGATTTTGAGATTGGTTCCGACTGTCTGTTTTGCTAGTTTCTTTTTAGCCAAAATGACATTTGTATGAGTGCAAAAACATTCAACTCTGGTAGCCTTTGGTAGTGTCAAAATCTACAGGTTTCTTGTGGAGTCATTTCTTTTTATTATTTTTACCTCTATATGCAAAACCTTGTACTTACTGGACAGAACTTGCTTTCTACTTCTTCCTGTCATCTCAGTCCATCTACTGCAACTTATTCTCCAAAGAAACCTGCTAATGGAGATAGCATATAGAAACCTCTGTGGAGTCACAGATGGGCACAGAGTGCCACAGAGCTCTCTCAGACAAGAACTGCATACGTTTGTTTCCTCTTCTGCAATGTTTTAATATAGGATGGTAGAAAAGCCTATGCAACTCTTTTGCATAATAATTTATCTCAATATAAAACATATACCTATGCAACATTGTACTATCGAATGTCTGTGGCCTTTCTTTAAAGAACTGTTTATTTTGCATTATGCAACATCAAGGCTTGCATCATTATTTTCTTTTTAATCTGTTGCATTTTTACAGTTGGGTCTAGTTTTAGAGTGCTCTTATTTGTTTACATTTTTGCTATATTACCTTTTTCAGAAAAGATAAAGATGAAGTTTTATTCTGAAGAAAAGCTGAATGTCCTGGGCCAGAATGCAGTTTTAAAAAGCAAGCTAAACTAGTTTCTGGGTTTAAGAAATACTGTTTAAAAGAATAGACTAGTATTTAAATTAAATAAATAATGACCCTTTATTGCTGTTATAATTTAACTCCCAGGTCCTAGCATGAATGTAAACAATTCATCTGACAGGAGGAAGTAGGTGAAACAGTTTTACAAATGAGAGCTGAGATTCAAGAAGTCTCAGTATAGTCTTGCTGTTCATTTCAATTTACCTGAAAAATAATGCAGGCAGTATACCAGTCACTCCAACATTCTGCTCAGTGTTTGGAGGGAAACAAAGGTAAAGTGTTTGCAGAGGATTACCCTTACACTGAATCTAGCATGTGAGAGAAGGGGTCACAGCACTACAGCATTCAAAATGCGAGCAGTTGTGTGTTGTGCTTGTAACTTAGGGGGAGTACAAACCTCTCAAGGGGAGGGCTGATTTAAAAACAGCCCTCCTTTCTCTAAAGTGTACTATGAATGGTCATATTTTTAGATTTGTGCTCCTCTGTGTGACAAAATTGATAGGACAGACTTTAAGATGCATCCTTGGCTGACATCCCTTGTCAGAGGCACGGAGTCAAATAAACTTCCATTAGTTTTTGTCCTACCATATGTCCCAGAGTGGAGCTCTCTCAAATCCCACTGTTTTTTTGGAACCAAAGCTTTTCATGAGTCCTCAGGGTTCATATCGCCTCACTTCATCAGGCTAGCCTGAAATAAAATTTTTTTCTTGATACTTATCCTGAATTTCCCAAGTAGCACAGACAAGAATTTAAACTACTCAAGTGTTTACCTAGAACATGAACTGTGATTTCAGATGATTCTTTACCAGGTTTAGCATCAATTAAAGTGAATCTACAAGTGGATTTTGTAACTACTGGTTAGCACAGGCTGTTAGCAGGTGAATTTCTTAATTCTTGAAGGATGGCCCTTGCCCCTAAGATCCAGCTGAAGGGCTCTACTAGTTTTTCAGTATCTGTTTACTCTGCTTTCAGAGAATGAACTACAGTGACTCCTAACTCGCAATATCTAATTTCAAGCTTATCATCATCTGTTTGTGTATAAAGTTAGGAGTGTGTTTTCCCCATGTGCATGACTTTGCGTTTATTGAATTGAAATTTCATCAGCTGCTTTATGTCCCAATCACTCAGTATCACAAGAGCCTTCTGCAACTCTTTGCAGTCAATTTAGTTTTGACAAGTTTGAATAATTTTATATCATTAGCAAACCTTGTTATCTCATACCTCTCCTCACTTTCCAGATTTTTCATGAGGATGCTGAAAAACTGCCATATAAGAGCGATTCTCCTTATGGTAATTCCTGTCTATTGTGAGAACTGAACAATTATTTCTAGCTTTTGCATCCTACCTTTAACTGTTGATAATTCATACTATCTGGGAGAAAAAATGGTCCCTCTTATCTCTCTATATTTTAGGTTGTTTAGAATACTTTCACGGATGTCCTCCAAACTGTTTCAGAGTCTTGACTACCTTCTTTCCCCTGGACCACCTTTATACCGTGTGCTTTCAGACTTCTTCAAAGAACTCTAACAGACTTATAAAGCACAACTGTCCTCCATGACTCTCCTGCTAGTGCATGATCAACACATGACATTTATTTTTATGTTTACTATTATGTCAACTACTATGTTTACTCTCCTTTTATTTTTGTAACACCACTTATTTTTTGGTCACAGGCACCATGCTCATGATGATACAAACGATAAAGGGCAGTAAGGTCTTTAGTCATTTGCAGCTTTCTAAGCATAAAGCAGACACTGGTGCATCTATACCAGCAGACTGGTGCAGTCCACTGTGGTATTTGTAGCTGAGCATTGGCCTGAAACCATTTTACCTTAATTTACCTATAAATAGAAAGCAGGATTAATTTGGACTTAAATTTTATCTAGTTTGGAACCACAGATTTCTGTTGTACTTTTGATTAAAGCTGTCCTACAAGCTTGTGCTCATACAGCTGATGAGAAGCAACACACGACACATAGCTCTCTAGAGCAAGATTTGAAGAGGTCACAGGAGCTTTTGGGGCTCTTATAACTTTATGTGTTATGTGTGTGCCAGGTGCCAGCTAAAAGATCTCATAGTGTAGGTAGCAAGAAGGGTATGCATCAAGCCACACAGTGCTAAGCTATAATGCTGGTGTAACCATGAAGTACCTGTCCCAAAAGCAGAGCTGCTGATGAACAGATAGGGAAATGAGCATGTCTTGAAACAGCTACATTTGACATAACAGAAATACTGAGGTAAGAATAGAAGATCTCATTTTAAAGCTTGTGACAATGTTATTAGTACTAATTTTAGTAAACTCAATTATTTGTGTTTGATTTTACTTCTTTTCATGGCTGTATTTTCACAACCTTCTCTGTGAGATCTGTGAAGATCCCTTTTAATACTTCTACTGTTTCTAAGTCTTTTACTGGTTTTGGGGTATCTTCTCTGAAGTTTTGTTTTGCTTCTAAATTTTACCTACTATGATTTCACTAAGAAAGAATAAATTGTTTCTGAAAAGGATCTGCTTCTGTGTCCTAGCCTGAGAACCTGATCTCAGGCTTAGATTCACTGACCAATGCATTATTCACCTCTCCTTGAAATAGCCTATAAATCAGCCTGCAATATGGATCACATAAAATCAAAGTAAGTGGCGTAATGAGATTATCCGTAGTCTTAAAAACTAAAGTAAAACAATTCAAAGAATCAAGCTGCCAGATCTGATCCAGAGTTTGACAGATCTGACTCAGTGTTGAATAACTGTGGTTGGCAGATATGTCTTCTGTTGATGCTCTTCTTCTTTAACTGGACAATTGCAGAAGCATTTTTGGCCTGGATAGCCAAGCAGATGTAAATCCAATGCCTGTTATTGCTTCACCTGTTATACTTTGAAATCAGGAGTCTTCAAATATTTGCTGTAGTGGAATTCAGGCTCTTAAATGCCCAGAGAATAAAAAGAGTCTGGCTAAGGTGTGTTCGGAGCATGAAGAAGGGAGTCCTACAAATTTAAAAGTTGATATTATTTTTGAAGTGTTGCATGAATTAAAATGTAGAAAATTGGCCACCTCCAAGCTGTTGTTTCCAGGGTTAGATTTCCCAAACTGCAGAAGGACTCAACATATTGGATTTGTCCACCCGAGAAGAAATTTTTTTAGTCATCTGTACAAGTAAGGTTTCCATCTGTTCTTACTGCAATATAGATGTGTCTGTCATACATTGGTCATACACATTGATTGTGAGAGCAGTTGCACCATGCTCTCCGAATTGCACAATGGGGAATTAGTTATGCTCCTTTTCGCCACCACCCATTAAACCAGCCCACATAGTATGTCTGTGTAATGTTCTAAAAACTGCTAGACTGGTAGAAAAGCCTGTGGTTACCCTCCTGTATGTGACCTTACTTCCCCACCCATCCCAAGGCCAAGGATTTCCCACCTACAGGAGTAGACACACTGGTTCAAACCAAGGAGCCACTGAGCACACACAGGGCAGTAGCATGTGTATTTGCACAGCGTGCTTCACAGGGATTGTGACTTTCTTGTGGTGAGAACGAGAACTTTGCATGCTCAGGCACTGAGGGTACTAAACCGCTTCTCCTTTAGCCTCTCCAGATCCTCTTCCTGAGGTTCTGGCTGCACTCTTCTCATCTTTTCATTTTCACTTATACCACTCCCATACAAGGTCCCACTGGGTCATGGTACTTCTCTTGCCGCCTCTTCACCTGCCCAGGGTAAATCTTTAACACTACCAGCAGGAGGAAGCTGGGCTGGTGAATATTGGGGAAAGTCCTGGTAGCCGTGGGTCATATTTCTGTTCCTTCATCTGTCATGTTACCCAGCAGACCTCAGCAGGCAACATCCACAGGCTGCGTGGATGCCTTCAGGGAGCAGTGGGTACTGTCTGGAGGGCTATTCTTACTGTCTCGCTCCAATTCTCAGCCCATACTTCATTATTATTATTATTGTTGTTGTTGTTATTTTTCATTAGCCTCTTACACTCCTCTCTTTTTTAATCAGTTATCTCTTAACTTACCTGCTTTTTAATTTGTCCAATTTTTTTTCTTTTTGGAGAAGAAAGTGGGGCAGAATTAGGTCCTTTTTTTTTTTTGGTTAGTGACAGACAGCAGTGATAGAACCAGTGGGAACAGCAGCCATTAGCCAACACCTGGAGAGCAGGGCAAGCATATTTGATACCGGCCCTAATACTCTCCCAGCTGCTAAGTAAGAACTCCAGGGACTTCTTGACGTTAAAGCAATTTATCTATTTAGTCTACCCTGCAATGGATCTTCGAAGTGTATCCAGTCTCTCTTTTATTGTACCGCTACTTGTAATGTTCTTCATAAAACAAATTCTTTTAAAGTTGGTTATGTTGTAATGTATCATGACCTTAAATCACTTAAAAACTGAGAGATATCTGTTTTAAATCAGAATTAAAGCGAACCCAGTTCCATTAGTCAGGAAAAAAAGACTACAAATATGCTATTCATGTTCATGGCAAATTTAAGTAATTGTAAAGGATATGCACAGTTAGTTTTTCTTTAGTTATTAGCAGAGAGATGACATAAAGTGTGTCTGCTTATAAATATGTATCAACCATAATACAAGCTCTTCTGCATAAGAAGTATGACTTAATTCTGTGTTAGGAGACAGCTTGCATCTGTAATTATATTACCATTTACTATTGTATAAAACTCCACTCCATACTAATTATACTTAACAAATAGAGTGCTTAACATTAATTATACTGGGAGATCTACAAAGCAAAGCCCTTTTTTATTGGTAGACTGTATTTTAATAGTAGTGAAAAATCATTTAGTATCTGAATCATACTGTAAATCAAATTGTTTAATGTGGATTAGATGTCATATGTACGTCTTCTAGTTTTCAGATTCAGTCAAACATAAAGTGTATTTCCTGACACTTGTTTTCAGCCCTGTTTTGATGGGAATGTTGTTTTCCATACCATTTTAGTTCTGTTTTACAAAAGTACATTATGACCTAAATACTGCAAAGGAGCATCAAGGCTAGTTTTTTTTTAATGTGATGTATGATTCAAGTTATGAATAAATATCTTATTTTTTCTCTGATGTTGTTCATGATAATATTGATAGAATCAAGTACTCAAGGAAAACTTTACGTAGTTTATTGAGAAGTTTATTCAGAAGTATGTTGCTTCACCCTTTACTTCGTAGGATAACTATCTGAATTTATTAATACATACAAATTTTCTCAATGTGACAACAAGTCCAGATTTTTGAGACATCAAATATCAGCCATAACATGAATAGTCTGAGGACATTGAGAATTTTTTATAAAACTGCAATATTTATGTTTCTTTCCTATTTCACAAGTTATTTCACTGCAAAAGCAGTACCTGAAATTATTTCTTCTCGCATCACATGGTCTACATAACTCTCCAAAGCCTGTCATTTTTAGCAAATGCTGAAGTCATGATGGTAATTCTCATTTTGATTTCTGCTACAAATTTTCTACCTGTTCTGGTGGTTACTCTGAGATATCTGAATGAGATCACTCATTCAGTTGTGGCTGATTATGTACAATATCCTAAACTTTTTTTTTCTGCGCTGCCCTCCATTCTGTAGATACAGTACTGCCCATTCTTGTTGATGGATCCTTGTTTAACCATGAAACTATATTTTTTCTGTTATCACCTCAGAACTTGTTATCTTGGCAACATCAAGATCAATCCAAGACCATCTCAGAGAAAAGTATTTTCATAGAATCATAGAATCATTATGGTTGGAAGAGACCTCAAAGATCATCAAGTCCAACCATATACCTGATGCCACCATGTCTACTAAACCATGTCTTGAAGTACCACATCTAAACGTTTTTTGAACACCTCCAGGGACGATGACTCCACCACCTCCCTGGGGAACCTGTTCCAATGCCTAACAACTCTAACAGTGAAGAAGTTCTTTCTAATGTGGAGCCTGAACCTCCCCTGGCGCAACTTGAGACCGTTTCCTCTTGTCCTATCAAGATGCCTATATCTGGCATGACAAGAGATGCTAAAGCTGCTGAAACAGCTGCTCCGTAGTTCCACAGCTACAAACCTGGCAGATATGACACCCCAGACAGAATATTGCCATAGATGTAAAGAAAGTAATGTAGTTTATATTCCTTTTATAAGTAGAAAGGTTCAAGGAAAAGGAAATAAAACACAGAAATTCTTACAGTATTTAAAACTTTACATAACCTTCCTCTATGAAAACCACTTAATAACACAAAAAACATAGACAAGAGGGAATCAGAGCTGGAAAAATAATTCAAATTGCAACATGGAAACTTTGATCTCTTTCTAATTTTGACTTTCATTAGTTGTGTCATCACATTTTTAAACATTTTTAAACCAAAAAAGTCCTTTTCAGAGAAGTTATTACTTCACCTGATTGCCATCTTTTTTAATAGCTATATGTATATCTGTTCCATGCTAACATCTGGTGTTACCAGCCTTAGTAGTTTCATTCTACAGCAGCCAACTCACTGAAAAAGGAATTTGGATTGGGCCAGACCTGGAATAACAAAACAACATATAATTGATAAAAGGTTAATTTTTCTGTCCAACATGTCCTGCTTTGAAAATGGCTATCAGTGCCTTTTATTTTTAGGATCTGTCCAGGTGATCATTAGAGACAATACTCTTTTGATTGGCAGCTTTGTGCCCTAGTAGGGGACAGCAGCCCAAAGTATGCAGCTGAAAGGGGAAAAACCCTACTGCTGTTCTGACTCCAGTGGAGTTTACCCTCTCCTGATAGCAGTCAAAATGTTGAAGTATGCCAAGCAGGATCCTACGAAGGCCAGTGAACATTCGGAAGTGTTTGTTTGCAGGTCAGAGCTCCCCTGCTGCAGACAGTAAGGACGGTGATGTGTCTTGCTCTATTTTTACTGCTCATCATGCCCCTTCTTCTCCCTCTCTCAGCTTTGACCTCAACCCAGCCAAACACAACACTAGAGCTATGCAGAGGATGATTTATTATGGCAAGATGCACAACTTCACACCATGTTTTGCTTTGACAGTAGTTATGTGCCGGCAATTTTATTACAGAGAAATTAACTTTTTTAACTTTCCTTTTTTTCCAAAGGGACTGAAGAAGCTGTAACTAACACTTTAAATAATCATATTATTTGCAAAGAGAACATTTTATAATCAAATTCTACTCTGACATAGAAGACTGGGCAGCAGACACCCTAAATGCTTACTAAGTGCATAACACGACTTTGCACTCAGATTCTGTTCTTGTACATGGGGTTACACATTGCAGATGGAGCCCTCTGTCTGGATCCACAAAAGTCTATGTTTCCTGCAGTCCTTAACAAAATGAAGCAGAATTCAGCACAAACTGAAAGAAAAACTCTCTTCCATAGGCAAGTCTTGTAGGCAAGTCAGAGGGTAAGGTTATTCCTAGACGCAAAATGCTATGTGACAATCGGAATAGTTCCATGAAGTGATCTGAGAGATTCCTGTCTTCTCCAGAGAATGAGCACTGGAGCATGGCCTACCATCAACTAGTCTTTGCTTTTCCCTTTTAAGGACCTCCATTATAAGTCTAAATACTGTATGTAGAAGAAAGGTTTGAGCCACAACAGCTTCATAACTCTGCGTCAGCCAGCATGGGTTTGACAAAGTCCACCAACCTAGCTAGGGAGGGAGCTAATAGATATTTTATTCGGATCTCCAGAACTAAAATGTTTGATCCTGGAGACTGAAAATCAGACATTACTTCTAATATTCTTACTGAAACCAATGGAAAAAAGGATTCTCCACTAGGGGTAATGGAGGAAATGTAAGCTTTTTAAGCTTTTTCCTTCTGATTTCAGGTTTTGAAGCAGGTGTTTTTGCAAGTAGAAAAGTTAGCTATTTTCACAACAAAACAACTAGATCTTCAGGGTGATGCTGGTTTACTCATGTTTTATCTGGTACAAAATAACGTTATTGAAGAGGACTTCTATCAAATGCACTCTTAATTTAGATTTTGGAAAAGCATGTTTCTGTAAAGGCTTATGCTAAAAATATTCACACACCCATCTTTAAATCTCTTTTTTTTCCTCCTTCTCAACTTTAACTTTTACTCAATTAGGGAGTGAGAATAGCACCTTATTGCTGTAGGAAGTTTGTTCTTCAGAAATAGTAAGTATGATAAAAGTTATATAAGGTTGACAGATAGCATCTTCTAAATCTTACTTGGGCAATTTAAGATGTCACATCCTCCAGTTATGTCTCCTGCCTTTTGCTAGAAGTTAATGATCCGGAATCAATCGTGACAAAATGGGCTGTCCATGACTCTGTTGGTATTAGTGCACCAAGCTGTGAACCAATGTACGTGAGGAACAGACACATATTCCTTTGTCAAATTGCAAACTGTTGGACAAACTGATAGCAATTTTAATCTACTAAGAAATAGAGTAGAATTAGGAAAAAGGCCTAGAATTTAAAGGTATATCATTGTTGCTAAGATTTCACTTGAATCTACTCAAATCATGGTAATCCTTGTATCATTGTCCACCACTGCTTTTGAAGTGTTAACAGCCTTTTCAATAGAAACAAGTGAATGGACAAAAACTCATTAATATATACATTCCCCATAATTGCACAGTAAAAAAAAGATTTGGATTAGATTGCTTGGTAAATGTATCATACCAAAATGTGGTTAACGTGACCAGCTCACGCATACAAAATGTTTAAGTGGATTATATTGAGCATTATATTTTACCATCTGATAGGTCAGCTGGTACAAATTAAACTCATATTACTGTTTGTAAATATTATGCTACCATTTGTAAATATGTGCATATATTTATATTTCTACAATTTTGTTGTAAAATATTACGTAAATACATGGTTTAATAGAAATATATTTCTATTTATATTATTATATAAATTATTTACATCTCTATAAATCTATATAAATTATATATTTCTATCTATTTCTACAAATATATTCATATATTTACAATAACAAATCAGCATTATCAAAAGAAGACCCTCTGTATGCAAATAAATGGAGTACAATTAGAGTTGATCAAGTTAACTTTAAACCAGCTTCTGGGGAGTTTCAGCATTATTTCTGGTGTCTTGAATGTTGTTTTTCAATTTCACTTTACCCTTAAGTGTATGATTGTCTGGATATCCTGTGGAGGCAGCACTTTGAAAATGTAATTGCTCATTTCCATACTTGGAATCATCCACAGAGTTCAGCTGTGCTGCATGCAGCAGAGAAGAAAATAATCAAATAAATGTGCTAAACATGCCACCTCATTACAAAGTTCTGCCAGGTAGCAGGTTTTTTGAGGTAAATGTGAAAATATGTATTCTATTTTGGGAAACCTCCAGGAACTAACTTTCTCTCACTCCTCCTTCTCCCTAAGTCTATTGCTTTTTCTACTTCTGTGTGTTTTCTGTCCTGTGTCCATTTGCTCTGAATGCCTCCAATAATTGCAAAATCAATGCCATGGTTTGGTAAACAGGTTGTAAAGCTAACAAGAATCTCACTTCAAGAGACATTGGTTAATCCAAAAGACATCTCTGTGTGCACAGTATACACACAGTGCACTGGCATCATCAACAGTTAGTAGATCATTTCTTCTGTCCATCTGTGAGTCCATATAATATGGTAACTGACATAGTTTCTAGAAACTTTAACCCTTTTGTGACAGATTGCCACCTTTCCAAAGCAGACTAATTCTGTCATTCACGTGCATGTGTTGTCTTCCCGTAATATCTGTATGCACATGCATACAGGTTATTAGTGTTGAAGGCTGCACAGGAACATAATGCAAATTAAATGTGATCAACCAGTATTCTCAATTGTCATGTTCACCTACAAACATATATAATAAAATCATGAATGTCAAGCCACATTCTCCACACTAGGTATGTTTGCAGTTAGTGAGCCTTCTACCATAAACCAAAATAAACCTCTTCTCATTGTAAGCTTGGTGTTTACATTTCACTAGTGCAAATTTGTCCAGCTGTCTAGGAAACATTGGACAGAAACACTAGAACTGGTCAGACTGGATTTTATACAGATATATAGATGTTATCACATTGCTCCAGTGTTTAATTCCTTGCTTTGGATAGTATTGCATTGCATTGCAGGTTTAAAGAGGTTACAGCCTTTTCAGTTACATAGTCTAATTTGCAATTTATCTCCTATTTCATATGAATTCTTTACTATTAGGAAAGGAAGGAAGAAAAAGAAAAGAAAATGAAATGAAAGGAAAGAAAAGAAAAAAGAAAAGAAAAGAAAGGAAGGAATGAAGAAAAAGGAAGGAAGGAAGGACGGACGGACGAAAGAAAGAAGAATAAAAGAAAGGACAGAAGGAAGAAAGAAATTTTATAGTGTCTTTTATTGGATCAAATGGTTTCTTTTTAGAGGTTTTCTTTACTGATAGAAATTATCTGATTCCCCTTCCACTTTAAAATTTAATCATGCTGGTATTTTCGTGGTGAAAATATAAATGAAGCCTCATTACAACCAAGTGCATGCGGGGTCAATAAATTCTTTCTGTTGGAAAACTAGTGAGATGAAAATGAGACTGTTAATAGAATATCCATCACATTGATGAAACTGTTGACTGAAATTCACCCTCACACATAAACTATTTGTAATTTCTCTGTAACAATATATATTAGTGGAGTCTTGCTACTTCCTTATTAGTGTTAAAATGATAGTAGGAAATGTTTCCAATTCAAAACCTTTTTGCTACTGGGTTTCACAAGACCAAATCTTAGTTCTTCTCTAAAGATCAATTATTTGTATGGTCTGAATATGACTCAGAGTATATGATTAGAAAAAAAGGAGGTTTATTTACATTGCTCCATGTTATGCTTAATATAGTATGCGGATTTCTCCAGACCTAACCAAGTCTGAATTAAATTTTTGTTACCAAGCAGGAATTTATAGTACCTAAAGGTAAGTCTGAGAAGGAATTACAATAACGTTATTTGAATTCTAAGACTGAATCCAGTATGATTTACCACTTTGTTCCACTTTCTGGATGACAATTATATAGCTCATTTCACAATATGCATTTTACAAAGACTATATGTAGAAAGAATTAAACAATGCTGCATTCTTCCTTCAAAAATCTGTACAAAATGAAGCATACTGGTCTTTTCCTCTAACTAAAAAAGGAAAAAAATTAAGCATGGAAAAGCTAAATTGTCCAAGGCTGCAGAACATATACATGGTAGTCATGATGCTTGATGGACCCAAAGTTATAATCAGATGTCTTTTGACTTAGGCTATGTAGCATCTCATTAGTTAAGTCTTATTTTTGCAAAATTATGAACTTACACAAGTTCGAATCCAAACCTCATTTTTCTCCCACACTGTATCTCAAGGGTTCAAAAATCTGCTGCTCATTTTTGCCATCCCGAAACCCAGCTCTTCATTTTAATTTGCTACAGCATGAAAAAATATCCCCAGTTATTTGAAGTGAAATATAAGTTCTTCCAAAAAGTCTTCTTTATTCATCATCTGCTCCCATTTCAATACAGCCTTCAGTATTTTCTTCTTTCAGCAGTGTTTCAGAAAGTAAACTGTGAAGAGAGTATTTTGATAGATGACAGTATCCAAATGAATAAGGAAACTATATTAGTTCCTAAGGCGGCATCACTGAAGCTCATGCTGACTTGTCAGCAACAAGAAAATGAATATGGATGTTTTTTCTCCAAAGTCCCATCAGAAGGACTAAGTCAAGTGTTCTCTGCTATCTAGATCCAGATGTTTCCTCTGTGGAATTCACACGCTTATAGTCACTGCAGTGTTGCATTCCTTGTCTTTGGGAAGGCAGGAATTCACTTTAGAAATCTTACACCCTGGTCCATAAGATTTCATTAATGTAATCAGAGATAATCTTTATGGTCAACAGATATGCTACAGGAAAGAACTGCACTGTAGACTCTATGGTTGATGCCTCCATGTTACATGGAGCATATTCATATGTATGAGCAAGCCAGACTACTTTTTGGACCTTTTCTCCAGCGCAGAGCTCAAACTCTCTCCTTCAGTGCTCCAGACCACAGAAACATGTGGATGAAGAGGACAGCTCCTTATTTTCTCATTTTCTTGCCCTGCCAATCGGTCCTGTGGCCAGCTGGCCCAGAATGGCTCTTTACTGTAGAACAGGCATCCAAACTTTCCCTGTGAGTCCTGTTGTTTTCATTCCACAGGTAACAACGGAAAGAAATATCTTACTTGGCATTGAATTTCTCAGTCTAGCACAGGAGAGTACACACAAAGTTAAAACAAGAATAGACAGCTAATCTTCTGAAAGATCAGTGTTCATATCTCTAGTCCAAACCCTGTTATGGCTGTGTCAGGCATTGCAAGAAGCACAGATTTTTCTAGCAACAGCTCATACTAAGGAATTAAATCTGGATTTCTGTACTGACATTATAGGGAGGTTAGGGAGTGATCTTCTATTGACTTCACATTCAAAGGAGCCGTACTTGCTTATAAATCACCAGTGCCTTGGCATGCAGAGCATGCAAAAGGAAGATAACATCTGAGATTCAAGACATTAGAGAAATGTTATGAAGATTGATTGGAAGCAATGATTAACTACTTAGTGCATCACAAGCCACCGTTTTCTCATTCTACAAAAGGGCAATATGTGGTTATAGCTTACAAAGCAAAATTGTTTCTTCATTTGTAAAATCTCACAATTCACAACCTCAGTCATTTAAAATATGCTACTTTGTATGCTTATGGTAAAATCAACTGCATGTACTTTCCATATCCTGAACAGGCAATAGCTTAATTTTATCTCTTGGCGCATTTTGTTATGGTAGATGTTTAGCAGAGCATATACAGACTCTAACAAGAATTATTGCATAAACATGTCTGCTGTGACTTTGAGTTTGTAGACCTGTCAGCAGCCCATGACATCCTGAAGTACTGCGGGTTCCTTGCCAAAACTGTACTGTATAATAAAATATCAACAAATGGTAGGGTTGACAAAATCTCTGTTGTAAATCTGAGCATTTTGCACCTGGCTATGGAACAATCTACAGTAATGGCAAAGCCAACAAAATTGCTTACTGAACTTGCACCCATGCTGCTAGCAACCTACATAAATAACTGGCCAACCTACCTGGCATGACGAGCTTATCTGAGCCGAAAGGTGGTGTTTCACTTTTTCAGTTGGAAATAAATTTATTGTATCAAAAATAATTAATTTGATAAAAACATTGAGAGTTCCTTTCATTTCTAGTATCAACGCTATAGGAGAGTTAATCTAGTCTGGCACCAGATAGTATTCAGCCACTCTCAGAATACAGCTGACAAAGCAGAAACAGGACCAGTATGTAGAGAATAAAGTGTAGATCTAGTGTCTGGAGTAACACACTGTAGGACCTCATGAATTCAAAAAGTAAGGCCGACCTGAAAAGATTGCAATCAAACATATTTGCATTCAGAGAATTGACATCTTCTGTTTCACAATAGTAAATCTACAGAAGATTTAAGCTTTTCTTGAGTGAAGGCTAACTGTGCATCACCAGATGCCTTAGATAACTGGAAAGAAAGGATTGCACAATCAGGGATTAGAAAAGTAATCACAAATACAGCAGAAAACTGACCACCGACTGAAGATGTACAAAATCACAGTACAACTGGCTGTCTGAAATTGCAGAAAGCTTTCTTGCCACAAAACAGCTGTTGCCAAACATCTACTTGTAGATGCAGGAGTGTGTTGAACAAACTGGAAACACTTGAAATGGTTTTGAACATGTGACAGGACAAGAGATAATATGCAAAAGCAGGATGTTATGCATGAAGTACAGATGTATGCTAATGTATGCAAAAAACAGGTCATGAAATATTAGTTGATGTGTGCATTCTTGGGAAAGCTTTGAAATACCAAGAATCTGGCTGGAAATACAGATCAGTCTGTAGCTTGTGTGAAGGAAAGAAGGAGAATATGTTAAGATCTAATGTAGACTGGTATTTATTAGGATTTATCTTTCCTGTAACTTTGCACATAATTAAAATGAAACCAGAGGAGACATAAAAATTGAGTGCGCCCCTGTAAAACCAGAATCTGTTCCATTAAGTCTATTTGCAATTTTTTTTTATTTCCTCTGCTCTGAGAATCTATTGCTTGGCCTAACATCTTCTGGTTGGAAATTCAGTCTAAACAAGCCAAATAATTTTTCCCATTACTTTCTTTTACATCACTGGTACATACTTTTACATCATCTTCTGCAATTCCTCCCTTTTTTTTAGGGTTTCAGCCTTCACAATATCTTTGAACAATTATAATGTTATAGGTATCATAATAGTCACTTAACCAAAAAAGGTTGCAGTTACTTGGTTATCCATCCTGCCATCATGTTAATAGTTTGTGTTCTTTTCCTCAGACTTCATGCATCTTTTTTATTTGAAGTACTAAGAATAATAGTATTCCAACTCAAATTCTCAACAAACCTGCAAAGACAGGCAATATGTTTTCTTCTACATGATGTGCTCCTGCATAAACAGACCTTGTCTTGTTGTGACAGTACATTTATAAAGACTCAAAGTGACCATCACAATCACCTTCATGATCTTTTTCTGCAGTTTTCTATATTTTTTCCTTTTGTTCTCTCGTTTACTGTTCCCATTCCATCTCACTTAGGATAGTTCTTCCAGATATTAATTCCTCATATTCTAAAATCCAAGTGTCTTTTCTGTTGTTCTATCTTCTCTTTTGACCACAGTTCAGAACAAGCTGACATCTGCTCCAAATTTCATTCTTTTTCCTTTCTTCACTGTTGTCACTGGAAGGTCAAAACCCACTGCATTTAAGACCTCTGTATTTAGGCCCTTTCAACTCAATAAATATATTTGCATTTATCATCACTTTTGCACTTTTCTGCACTCAAATATTGCATATGTATTCAGTATTTCTTCCCAGGTAGACTGTTTGGGACCACCCTGCACCAGCTTTGAATGTTCCTCTGTGAATACACACTGTGGTTAATTACCGCATTTGATCAAGGTCTGATGTTGTGGTTGCTCTAAGAAGAAAATGTAAAGATATTTTCTCTCCAATGCTTTACTATGCCTATGAATTATCTTTTTCCACACCAAGTTGTTCTCCGACATAGGGCAGACATGTTTGCCTGAAGTTTCTTTACAAACTCACTCTCTTGATACTCAGAGAAGAAAAACAATCTGTCATAAAGCTCTGCCACAGACTGCCTGTTAATTGTGCACTAGCCAGGTGATCAATTTGTCCCATCTGCTAAAGAAGGATAATAGTCTTGTCATTGTCTCATCCATACATCTATTTAGATTATAAAGTACTCTCTCTTACCATCTTGTTCTCAGTGTTTAGCAAAAAAAAGCCATCCAGGCCTACTGCAAAACCAAAAGACACTGCTGGTTTAATCTCCACAGGAAAAAATGTCCTTTCTTTTTAAACAGAACAGTGTTGCTATAACATATTAATGCAGGTATTATGAGATTTCTCGAATTCCTTATCTACCTCCTTTCCTCTTGTTCTCATGTATGGCAACTGATAACTGAGATCATAACACTAGCATTCTGTATCTGAGTCCAGAGTATCCAAAAGACCTTTCAATGTTGTTTCTGAAGAGATGCTTTAATTCTTGATTACGCTGGCTCCTGCGCACCTTTAATTTCTTTGATCAAAGGTACAACACCACATCTGCCAACATGTTGCCCCTATTCATCTAGCAATCTTCAACCCTTACTGGTTGTGTTGTTTATCCACTGCACCTTTTCCATAGTACCTAATTTTTGCTTTTTAGTAGACACTGGTTTTTACTCTGTTAAAATACAGCATGGATTCCTTTCCTTTGATATTTCTTCCTCATCTTATCTCCAGCTCCTTGAACTATTCCAAATATACATCTGGACAAACAAAACAAAACTGTGATCTTGCCTTTTCCCCATGACTCAGTTTTGCTACAATAAATTTCCTTTGGCTCACCGCCTTCCTCTCTGGCTGTTACAACCAAATTCAGGCTCAGCTATCAGCTGCCAGCCTTGCTGTATCTTTCCAGCACTACCTACCACTTACTAGGTAGTGAGATAACAGGACCTGTTATTTCCTTTGGTAGTCCACGTTAGAGGAGATTTTGGCATTTTTCAATCTCAAGTCTGTCTTAGTGTTTCCAAGTCTCTCTTGTGGCTTGCCCCTGCAGTTGGTAAAGCAAAAATAGAGGAAAATGTTTTCAAGAGATGTTCTAGCAGTGGAAATATGACTTTCTTCCTATGGCAATGTTTGAAACAATGGCCTTAGACTCAACCCAAAGGAAAGTCACTTTAATAAGCCTATAATTATGACGTGCTCTCAGAATTGACTTTGCTATGCTATTTGTACCTTTCTAATATGTAACTTTTTCTATGTGTTATATACCACTCAAAAATCCTCCAACTTCGGTTCTCCAAAAGCAAAAAGTTAATGAGCAGAACTATTGTCCATATAATATCCTGTCACTCCTT
The DNA here is from genome assembly GCF_000690535.1 of Cariama cristata. NCBI lineage: Eukaryota > Metazoa > Chordata > Aves > Cariamiformes > Cariamidae > Cariama > Cariama cristata. The sequence goes on from NW_009617935.1 coordinate 40,699, forward strand.
CACTGACGTTATTTTACTTTACCTAGAAAAATTATCTTTATATATGGATCTGAAGCAGAGGAATGACATCACTGGAGGACAAAGGTAGAATTAATCTCATAAATAAGAGAAATAAAACTTGGTTAGATTGAATGAAAGAATTATAAAGGATGAGAGAGAACTGAAAAGTATATGCTGATTTTAGAAAGATGAGGGAAGGGCAGAAGATGAAAAGAAAAGAAAAATTTAGTGCATAGGTAAGCAAAGAAATTATGTACACAGAAAAAAAAAATTAAATGTTAGGTGGAGGGTTACACTTGCTATAAAGTCTAATGGATGCATCAATCTGTCTCTAGGAGAAAGGATTTTAAAATCACATCTGTGCTTTTTTTGTTCTTCAGCTTCAGTCTAAGCTTAAAGTATGTGTATGTTTTTAAAATCCCATTTCTTTAGAAAAGAGGGGGAAAAAACCTGTGCTGGATGTAAAGAGCTCCAACTATGACAGGAATGAAAATGAAACTTTAAAAATTTGTGGTTTAGATATACCTTATAAATACCTAACTCATACCACATTCTTTTATGTTGTCATACCCTAGCTTAAAATCAAGCTTTTTTATCAGAGTTGTTTCTATGTAGTTACACTGAAGGAGAGCTGACCTCTTCTGCTTTTTATTGTAATAACTGAATGTCGAAAGTGACAAAATTATTATTTCTTACAGTTTTCTTCCTATAGGTCACAACACATTGAAACAAACTGGAAGCACAAACTTTTGGAAAGTGAGACATTCTCTGTTAAGTTATCTAATATTTCTCCATAAAGATTTTTTTCTTTGCACTTTCTCCATAAATTTCAATTTTTCTGCTTTTTAACTTGCACTAATCATATTCTATCTGATTTTCTTTTCAGCATTTGCATCCATTATATGACATCTAATTTTGCACTCCAGAAGCATCCACCATACCAAATTCCCTATTAAAAATATTCCAATCATAGAATCATACATCTGTAGAATGGTTTGGTTCAGAAGGAACCTTAAAGATCATCTAGTTCCAACGCCCCTGCCATGGCAGGGGCACCTTCCACTAGACCAGGTTCTTCAAAGCCCCATCCAGCCTGGCCTTGAACACTTCCAGGGATAGGGCAGCCACAACTTCTCTGGCCAACCTGTTCCAGTGCCTCACCACCCTCACGGTGAGGAATTTCTTCCTAACATCTCATCTAAATTCACCCTCTTCCAGTTTAAAGCCAAAAAATTTCTTTCTTATGTCCAATCTAAATCTACCCTCTTTCAATTTAAAACCATTGCCCCTTGTCTTATCACTACAGGACTTGACAAAAAGTCTCTGTCCGTATTTCTTGTAAGCCCCCTTTATATATTGAAAGGTCTCAATAAGTTCTTCCCGGAGCCTTTTCATTTATACATATGTGATTGAAACCAGGTTTATAAACAATATCCAAGATTCACAGCAACTACCTTTTCATAAGAAAACTTGCTAAGCATAAGCATGTAGATTGAAATACTGTTCTGTTGCGAAACAGAATCATCTATTTCAAAATCTTTTCTTAGCATAAAAATACTGGGACACATAAACTAGATCTTAAATTATCAATGATAAAGATACATAAACAACTGAATTAAGAAACTGAGATGAATAAAAACAGTACTAGCAAACTAAGTGAGTTATTTTTGTTCTGTCATTTTCCAAGTACTAGTATAAACACCCATCAGCTGAGGGAAGAAATGTAACATGTTGCTGTGCCACTGGATCAGTCAGTATGATGAATTAAATCAAATAAATGGGCTCCAAAATCCAAATGCAAATACACTCTTCACTAGTACAAATTCTGAAAGGAGGGCTTTGGAATTATTTAATAACCCTTAGCAAAAGGAATTAAAATTCGTAACTTCTCCCCAGAACTTGCCTGGTACATAACCAGAAGAGATTCTTGGTAGAAATAGCTCCTTATATAATGCTTAGTTCTTCAAAATACTGAAACACAGGCTATATTTTAATGACTAGACTTAGTGAGAAATGCACTGGAATCAGAGCAGGTAAATAATTACTCTCACCACTTGGTACTGTCAGCCTCATCTTCTGAAATGAGGAAAAGAAATAGAAAGGCTTTGCATCTCACTAGTAACTTCCAAACCATGAGGGACATGTAACAAGGCAGCATGCCAACAGAAGTTCAGCTGTTAGAAAGATACTTATTTTGAAGTTAAATAAATCAAATATATGGATGGTATTATCTGGATGTAATGCCGTATTGATTCAATTGAGATTTTGCTATTTCTTTAGTAGATGAGGTTATAAAATTGCTGGAGGAAAATCTTACCCATCAGACAGGTTTCAAATACCGGATAATACTCAGCTATCTCAGGTAACTATGTACTTCGGTGCACACAGACTGTGCCTCAAAGCAGCCTCAATGCAGCCACACAGCCCACCTGAAGCCTATCTCATGTATCCCACATAATAAATTTAGCAAAAATTTGATACCCCATCGGTTTCTCGTACCTAAAGAAGAAGTTACAAAGTTCTTGCTCTCAACAGGTCACATATGAGTAATCCCACTGATGTCATTGAGAAAGTAACCAACCAACTGTGGGCGTTTTTGTATATTAAGTTCTGCATAAAATAGAGCACTGAGATATTACTCTTTTGGAAATAGCTGGAAATGAGATCACTGCCATTCCAGCTTTCTCTTTTCTGTTATATAACTTCCCAAGAATTATTTGCTAGGTTGGCATGGCTCAGCTGAATATTGGCAAAAAAAAAATTATGAAAAGTATTTTGTAAAACTTCTTGGGAAATTTTAGAATAATGCAGATACTGAAGAGCACATCTTCCATGTTAAGAAATATCCTGTTCCAACATAATTCCAATAAGTAAATAAAAGTCTTTGGGTTATTAAAAACAGCTTAAAGGCAACGGATGTTGTCTAACATTGAACAGAGATTGCTAGAAAGGGTTAATCATGACAAAGTTACTAGATATTAACAAAACCACAAGAATTTCTTTTTGTTAAATTTTTTTTCTCAAGAGAAATGGTAAATTTGGAAAACATTCTGATAAAGACTAAAAATTATGCTATGAAGCAAGTATTTTAGCCAAACATATTATTTGAAATTAATATAACCCCATGTAGACTGTTAATAAAATGTTAACAACACTTTGTTTCTTTGTATTGTCTAGTAGTTGGTGCTTTTTAAGTTTTCTTTACTAAATGTTTAATCAAATGTAACAAATTTAGCCAAGTTGTGGAAAACCTGAATAAACTTAAAAATCTATTGACACAAGTGTAATGAAGGATCTGAAAGTGGATGTTATAGTCCTAGAAAAAGGAAAAACAAAGGAATTGTTTCTACTACATGTTTTTATTATGGAAGAACTCGGAAAAGTTGAGAAAAATGCATAAAACTAAAAGGCCTATATTCAAGACAAAAAAAAATCTACCACTTGCTTTAGCAAATGAAGTTATTTTCAGCTCATTAGTACTGCACTTATTTTTCACAGCTACTGCAATGAAATTGTTTATTCTAACATCCCTCAACAACATTTTTTATGACCAGTAATGTATCATTAATAGAGAAACAGAAAAAAAATTATACTCAAAGACTGACATTAAATGGTTGTGTTACAACTATTTGGGGAAATTGCAAGTTTGAAGATTTTTTATGTTTCTTCTTGTAATTTGTAGATTTCCCAACAAACAAGTTCTTCTTTATGTATATAGTATACAATTGAAGCTAACTGTAAAGGAGTCATTTGTGACAGGTATTTAATTAAATAGGTAGATGTCATTTTAGTAACCTAAAGAAACTCCTCTAGCTAAGATTTAGAATCAATAAATCTGTTAAATCTTTAAACCTCATTTACTTTGCACTCAACATCTATCCTCTAAGTTATTTAATAAATAGATAAAGCAAATCTGGAATGTTCATTTGAATCACAGTTTTAACAAACATAGATCAAACTGGGTGTGACCAGTATCAACACATGACTTGCAGTTTGTTATCACTCATCATATGTCTTGAAATTAATTTACATTCATTTAGCAGAACCATAAATGTTATGGGGAAGGTGACTCTAGATTTTTCACAAATATATATGTCATCTACATACAAAGCAATCAGTCTTTGCAGACATTAAGTATGTTTTTAATATTCCCCTAGAGTAAGGCTAACCAAAGACGAATTACCTTAATGGAGGACTTTCAGAGAACAAGGCAACGTCCATCGTTTTGGCTGTCTGGGGTAATGTTTCACATTCAACTGTCTGGTACTTTTTGTACCATGATAAATGCTGAATGCTGCAGCTGACCCATTCTGAAATTTCATAGTGTTTTCATGGCATCACCAGTAGAACTCTGTGACTTTTTTGTGACAGTTGCAAACACTAAAGAGAGAAATAGGAGAAGCAAAGCAATTGAAAAACAGCTAGTTGCATGACTCTCTAACTTCTGAACAAAGAAGTAGTGGAGTGCGGTTCATTAACTTCTAGGGTAAATCAAAACTCTTGTGCCTGCTCAGTCCATCTTCACTTCCTATTAAAGTCTGAAACTACAGACACTCCAAATAACTTCAATTAACTACAGAGAATGGAAAAGGAATACTTTATGATAGGACTGGGAGAGTGAAGACACACAGGCAGGTCTGGACGCAGAGTGTGAGGGCATTGCACAGAGAAAACCTGAGAACCACTCTTCTCAGAGTTATATTGAATCTAGAGGCCAGTCTGCCATGGGGAAAATGAGTGTCCCAGAAAGGAATGGGAGGAACAGCTCAATGAGAGGGGGAGAATATTAGACACACATAACTTCTGGCATCAGAGGACAAGATGAAGGAAACTAGAGGAAGATTGATGCATAGCAGACCAAGTGTTTATAGAGCCATGTAGAGGAATGTAATCCAAGAGTTTGCAACAATTCCATTACTTGTCACTGTCAAAATGGACAAGAATGATAAGGAGGAAGGAGAGATGGGATGGTAGGATTAGTAGAGGACTTAAATTTCCGTATTCTCTGACAGTGGTCTCTTCTGTAATGAACTGCTGTATTTTCAAGGCATGTTAATATTACAAGCCAATCTCCTTTTCAGAGTTTGAGTGTATCTGATTAATCAACAAATAAACGAAGATTCAAGGATTCAAGAAACGCAAGTGCTTCTGCGCTCAGTCCAATGTTTTAGACAATCATGTATTGTAAGTCCAGTCTCAATAATCAGTAGTATGAGAAAAAGAAATTACAAATAGTTCTACAAATCTGTATTGACGGTAGACCAACAAAACTGTAGAGTACAGTTTCAGCGTCTGATAATGTCAAGCTGTCTGCTTAAGTGCATTATTATTTTAAAGTGTGTCTCATCACAGCTTGTTTTATCAAAGTTAACATTTGGGCATGCAAATGTTTAGTTTGTGTGTTAAGATGAAGGCAGTCTGCACTGCTTTCCTTCAAGCTTGGCTTGAGTTCTAAGTCTTGGTATCATCTTTGAAATAAGGCTCACATTCTTAGAGTCTGACAATTTTTAGTTAGCTGAGCAGCAATCTTTTTAGAGGAAACGTGTTGCATTTTTTCTTTACATTCAAATAACTATGCTCATTAAAGTGTTCTTGCTTAAATTTTCTGCCACTGGGAAAAGTCTGAGAAGAAGCTCAAGAAAGGATGGAGGCACCTCCTCACAATTCTCCAAAATGGGAAAATGATAAAGCTCAGTCCTGGAGAACTGCAGCTCCAAAGAAATCAAGCCAAGCAGTTCACAGCAATTCATAGAGTTTTACCTGTCCTGTGGTCTGATAGTGCTGTGGCACACTGGATGGCTTGTTGACTTGTTTGTTGATGGACATTTTATATTATTGTGGTGATAATGCAACATGAAGGTTAATCTACCAGTGTAACAGCTATTTTGACTGCATGGGGCTTATCAGACTTATTTAGTAAATTCGGAAAAGATCCAGGCCTAGAGGGATGAAGATGATCGTTGGAGTATAGTTTGCACCATTATGGTAGATCAAGATATTTTACAAAACATCTGAATATTTTTAATAAAAAGTTTCACATATGTGATAGTGTTGTTGATATTGCAAGACACTCGATATTACAACTTAGATAAACAGCTCACAAATGGGGTGTAAACTAAGAAATATTATAGAACCTTTCTAAAGGGAGATTAGTGTTTTAAAAATTGTCAAGGAAACTCCATATAATTAACAAAACATAAATATTTCTAGCTCTCTGGTTGGTAATAAGAGCATATTAAGGCTACTTAAATGTCAACAGCTATTTTTTGTGTCATTAACTCACACAACAGCCAGAAGCTAAATATCCATTCCAGTAGCATAAATGAAGGAGTAAACTTTTGAGAACCAAATAAAAATTTTAATACACAAGCAGAATTTTACATCTCTACTAGCAAGCAGCCTTTTGGAGTTGACAGATCAGCTATGTGCTTCAAAACTATTGTGATAACACAACTTACAAAATGAAATGCACAGATAAAACTCATCACACAACATGTCACATACTAAGTGCTTTCCAGATTTTTGCTAGCAGAAACATTACGCCCGTAAATTCTGGAAGACCTTCAACATACTCAACTTGTTTTGTCAGATAGGAAAATAGAGGTTGATGGGTCTTGCTTGCAGGGGAGATTTACTTTTCACTGTGTTTGGATGAACTACTCATTGCAGATTTAACAATTCGTAATTACATTGTCTCTATAGACTCACTGTATCTTACTGCAATCGAAATTATTATTTTAACATAGCAGTATCTTTCTCCCTATGTTAAGCATTTGGCATTTTGGAAGGTTACACCACTCAGTCTGATAATCCAATGGAGCCTGCTGGACTTGCACTTTCCTGTGGTGCACGATGGGATGGGCATTATCAGCCCATCAGACACACCTCAGATTCTGGGAAACAAGCTGAATTCACAAATTCCCTTTGCTTGCCTCTTCCCACCCTGTGATTCTTCTCCTTTTGACATGCACATATCACTCCCAGCCAGTACACCACTCCATAGCTGTTGTGCGCCAGTTGTTGTTAGCACAGGCTTGTGAAGTTTCCTTAGACCAGAGGGCTTCTGCTTTGCCAGTCAGCTGTGGAACTACGGAGCAGCTGTTTCAGCAGCTTTAGCATCTCTTGTCGTGCCAGATATAGGCATCTTGATAGGACAAGAGGAAACTGTCTCAAGTTGTGCCAGGGGAGGTTCAGGCTCGACATTAGAAAGAACTTCTTCACTGTTAGAGTCGCTAAGCATTGGAATGGGCTCCCCAGGGAGGTGGTGGAGTCACCATCCCTGGAGGTGTTCAAAAAATGTTTAGATGTGGCGCTTCAAGACATGGTTTAGTATACATGGTGGCATCAGGTATATGGTTGGACTTGATGATCTTTGAGGTCTCTTCCAACCATAATGATTCTATAATTCTATAGCAGGAAGAAGAGGTGAGCAAGGCAGCGGAGTGTGGTGACCCCTGATTAGTTGCTCTGTAATCTGCTTTGGATCTGCTACACTTCATGTAGCATGAATCCCTGTCTCACAAAAGAGGTGCAAGCAGATATAATGCACCCCAGACATGGGATGACTTACTATGGCAATACAAGTCTTGAACACGAAAAATTAATCTGTATGGATACCTGCATAGAACTTACCTGAGCTGTAGTGGCAGCATACTATTCAAAGGCTATTTTAATTAATTACTTATTTAATTTAATTTTAAGTCCATTTTCATTAATCAAATGTAGGTTAGAAGCAAGAGTTTATCACATACAGTTGCTATTGGTAAACAGCTAGCCAACTGTGATGTGAGCAATCTGGTGATGCTGTAAAGGCTAACCAGCAAGTTATTGGTGTGGAGTACAAGGCTTATCAATATGGTTTTGCAACCACCACTTTTCCAGTGTTACCATTGGAAACTGTGGATTGTACAGCCTTATTCATTGCTGTTTCTACCAAAGCGCTTAGTTCTTAAGTAGAAGCTGGTTTGTAGTCCAAGATGGGGCTGCTTATTACGGAGCAGATCTGGTGAGTTTCACGACTCACTTAATAGGAAAAGATAGCTTGCTTCCATGGCCATTACTGCAGACTTTAGAGTTGTCTTATATTTCTGGGGAGTCTGCAAGTCCAGATTTCTCTATTTCCTTTACTAATGAAGTCTTCTAGTGGATATTTGCAAGTTCATGCTGTACAATATTATGTCAAAAAAAAAAAATGTACATTTCAGTGACGTGCTGAACTTATTTTCAGGTAGAGATGCTTCAGCAAAATTTTTTTTAATGTATTTCACATAATGCTATGATAAAATGGTGCAGCAAATACTTTAAAATGTCATGAAATTTACAACTGCAAATCATATGACATTTATCAAACTGTGAAGCACACTGATTTCAACTTAGCTAATTTCTCTCATCATTCAAAGAATACAGCTACTCCAGAATTGCTCATGCTAAAGTACAATGAGAAGGGCAGCAAGAGAAGTGAGATTCTCAGAACATCTGGGAAAAAGAAGAGTATTACAGGAAATTGCCAAGAAAGATTTTATCAAGAATATCTTTCTTTTTTTCCCTATGATAGAAGGAAGAGCCAATAATTCCAAGAAGCCCTTTAGTTGACCTTGCTAAATCACCCATGTGGTTTGATCTAATCCAACTATAGTTCATAAATTCCATTTCTAGATTATACATATATTCTTGTTACCCCTTTGTTTTTATAAAAGCAATTAATTAACTATCAAACTATATTTCCTGGTCAGTTATGTATTTCTAGCTCTTGCCCTGTGTAATCACTTACTTACTCTTTTGATTGTCTCCCCATTTTTCTGTATGGCTGAGGTTCTCTTAGTTATTTTCTTATTCTGCTTGCACTGTGGTTAGAAAGAGGACACTTATGTTTACAAACAGCAACTGTCCACAACATTATATTCAACCTTGAATGTATTTTTGTATTTGGCCAATGACTTCGGCCAGTATTTGCTAGAATCTAGACTTTCATTCCTCGTATCAGGAAGCAGCCAAAATGCTTATGTGCAGTCAAGGCTAATGTGAGGATCTTCAGGAACAAGGTTCATGTAAATTCTTGATATTCTTGCTTAAATTGGGCAGGATGCAAAGTAAACCCATTGGTTATAAAATGACGCAAGAATCAAACGGAGTTGGATAGATTTTTGGGTGCTGCACGTAGCACCTGTTTGGACAAGGACAAGAAGAACAAGTTGCTTTTGCTTCTGCTTCTACTATACAGGCTCAATTCCACAGGTTGTCCTTTGTTGCTAAGATCTCCTCCAGCCAAGGGTGAGCGTGATGTTCAGTTATCAACTATTCTCTCTCCCCATTGGTAATGGAAGAGTGTGGTGTGAGGCCTTTGCCATCTGAGACATTCCTTTTTTCACTGGGTTGATATTGCAGAGGTCTCTTCCTATCGCCAGTAGCAAGATAGGCAAGAAGTATGGTGGATAAAGAGCTCCTTGGATCCAAATTTAATTCTTCCCCATTAGGAACCAATATCCTAATTGCAGAGAAACATCCCAACTCCCTTTTCACTCCTCAGTCTGCCTTTCATTCTGTTCATTAATACAGGACTACATTAAAGGATGCAACACTTCAATTGCTGTTAAAAATTCTTCTAAACTGAGCTTCTTTGTGCACAGAACTCTTCAGTGCCTGAAATACTATTTAAAGTATTTTCCCAAGGCTTACCAACTAATTAGTGCTGACCATCTTTGTAACCTTTCCAGTGGCATTACTTGTCCGTTCATTAACAGCGACTTCACACCGTTGTTAGTCCCTTCTATTCAGCTGGCAAAACTTCTTTCCTATGTATGCAATACACCCCTCTTCAGGCAGTAACTGATAATAAGGCCTGAGGCATTAAACTATAAAATATTCGAAACTTTTCATCTTCAAAAAGTATTATATGTTCAAAAGAAAGAGCCAGGCAGATGTGCCAGCTCACTAAAACCAACTGTGAAGCGTGGAATTTTGATTTAGTTTTCAAGTGAGATTTCCTTATATCACCTTCTTGGAACAAATCATATGGAAACAAATTATATAAATAACTTTCAGAAGTTCTATGAAGCAAATTTCTCCTCTTGTTTCTAAAGGAAGAATGCAACTTTTTTCTGATGCTAATAATGTCTACAATATGGGTACAGTCAGTAAGAACAGTACGATGGCAAAGGCAATACAAATGTTAATCTAATATGTTTCATGAAGAAGCCCAGAGAGAATAGACAGCATGGAATCCTCTGATGGCATTCTCTAGAAAATTTGACTTTTCAGTCAGTGATACACATCTTCTTGATGGTTATTTTATTTGAAGAAGCAATCTAATTAAAAAGTTTAAACAAAGATCCTGGCTTTTCAGATCACACAGTACCACTAGGCATTTTTTAATTTTTATTACAGTATTATTATTCATGTTAGTCAAGCTGATTTAAAGAAGGCTTTCATGTTTTGACAACACATTAGGGTGCTTGAATACAGTCTGAAACTCTATGCCAAAATCACAAATCTCAAGCAAAGGAATACAATGCAGAACTGATCCTTTTTCCTGATGTTCCCAGCATCTTTCTCACCACAAGTGCTAATAGACATTTTCTTCAGCTTGTGCTATGGATTCCCAGACACAGCTAGCTAGACTATGAGAATAGGTAGTGCCATCTGGAAATTATCAGTGCTAACAAGACATATGAAGATGTGCGTGTTTTTAACAGAAATGGAGTCTCTGCATTGTCCTTTATGACCAAAAAGCATTGAGTTTTGGAGGAAGGCTTAATGTTCAGTGTTTTTCTATGTTCCTTGTCCAAACTATAGAGTAAAGCAAAGGACAAGCTGCATACAGAAAACTGTGTGTACATTTTAAAGGCAATATGTTTGTGTCTAAGGATATTTGAGTTAAATGTTTGATTTGAAACATTTTCTGCTCCTAAGTCTTTGTGAAGAAGGAATAAAACACTGAAAGGAAAACTAACAGAAGCTTAGCAAGCCTTTCCTCTGTAGGTCACTAGTTTAAATCCAGTTCAAGTTAGTGCAAAGCAGAATTTTATGTCTGATAATTGTTTACAACCTTCACAAACTGAGTAAGCTGAGGTCAGAGCCCCAGAGAATGTGATATTCCCTACTAAAAAAAAAAACTTCCATTACAATCGCCGCTTCACAAGGCTCATCAGTGAAGCAAAAAACAAGAAGAGCCTTGAAGTGATTAATTCAATGAATAATTTTACAGTTATTTTTACTTTTAAGAAGAAAATTCCTGGTCCTTGTTCTAAGGATTGTTAATGTATTAACTACGTAAAACAGACACATCTTACTCTGGTTTTGGTTTGGGTACAACATAGCTAGCAAGTGCACGTTGAGCATGCTTCCTGGCTCAAGTACCTTGGGACAGGGAAAGGAACAACTCTGTTGTGTGCCTGGGTGGCACAGCCATGAGTTCTAGGCTGCTGAGGTACTGAGGTATTTTAGGTAATAAGCAGAAGTTGAACTTTATGCTCATGGGGAATTTTAACATGGAGATTCAGTCACATCTAAGTTAGAATTCAGATTCCAGTTTTGAAATGCATTTCACAAAGTAATTAGCTGGTATCCCAAATAAGGATGTCTTTATGAACTGGAGATGGTATAAGGACATTACTGTTTGCCTTGGGCAGTTCAAGAAAATACCTGAATGGTTTGGAAATGAGAAGCCTGATCCTGGAAGTGAGAAGAGCTGGGGAAGCAGCTTTCAGCAAGTAATTTCTCTGTGACTGGCAAATACACCAGGTGGCTTTACTGAGAAGCAAAATGAATTTGCCTCACCATCTCCTTTTTCCTTTCCTCAGATGCCTTTGTGTTAAGAAAGAAAACTGCATATATTTTAGCTAGCATTTATTCAATTTGTGATTCATAATCATATTAGGACAGAAGAGATGATTTATTTCCTTTCTCTGAGAGAAATACTGATAGCAATTTTAAATGGCCTGTTTAAAGTGATTTATTCATTTTCCCCAGGCTATATTATCATTGTTCCACATTCTCTTGGGACTCCAAATATGCAGATGTCTTTCCTCTACCCTACTGCTTAAAGCCAAGCATTCCTAGTCAATGCTGATCACCATAGCTCTTCTTATCTCTTGTGTTATCATCCCCTGAGCTATCCTGGGAATCAATGGAAGATGCCTCTTACCTTTCAGATGCCCTAGAGAAACATGTACCGTTCCAGCCACAGAAACTCTGGTCCAGGGCCCTAGTTTAAAAATGAAATGCCATTCAGATTGAATGGTGGAATGTTAACCAACTAGCTTAAAATTAACATAGCCAAAGCAGAAAAAAGGTTAAAGCAAATAAAAGCTATTGGCTTTTAAAAAAAAATCAAAATGGACAACACAGGTCCAAAGATTTATATAGTCAAGTGACAGGTATGGAAGTAAAGGTCTAGTCAATTTAGTTTAAGACCAAATTCTAACAGTGTCTCCCTCTCTGTATTCACCCAACAAGCTATTTAGAACATGTGGAGTAGGACACCTGGTCTGTGTGCATATACTGTCTTCAGATTTAATTCAAAGCAGTAAACTTCAATATGGAGAAGCAGACTTGCTTCTGTACCCCATTTCATCTTCAGAATTTCACTGCTGCGTAATTAAATTGTCAACAAATCATTAGCCCATTGTAAGTAAAAGACTTTTTTTCTTCCTGGCTGGACAATTTGATAATCCACATTGAGACTTTCACAAAGCATATAACTTGACAGCCAAAGATTATTCGATCATATAAATTGAATTAATACATTCAGTTTGTTACTGCTTTTTGTTTGTGACCAGACAAAAGAGTAGCTTATGATTTGGGGTTCTAATATAGGGTAAATTGTCTTCCCCTCTCTTCTCCATCACCTAGTCCCTCTGAACCTGAATTCTCATTCCTATAAATTAATTTAGTTATTTCAACTTTCAGAAAATTACAACATCAGAATCTAATGTGGAAGATGGTAATAACAGGCTAAAACGGATTTTCTTCAGAGCTTTTTAATGGAGTATCCCAAATATTCTTGCTTTTAAAAAATCCAGATAAAAGCATAGTATCCTCTAGTTGTGTAACAGTTTTTAAAGATTACAAAATAATTGCATGACAGGGAGTGGCAAGAATCAAGAAGTTCTGAATGCTGCCATGTTTTACATTAAAAACAGATCATTGTGCTCCTTCATAAAACAATGTGAGTCCACATCTCAAAAGCTCATATCCTTGTTCTCAGATTGACCTTTTTTGTCTCTCCTCCAACACAGATTCTACCAGATGAGTAGCAATGAATCCTCTCTAACTTCTTTTCAGACATTGTTACATTGTTGTTAGACTCAGGGAGTACCCCAGAGATCATATTAAGTAATCTCCCCCATCAAAACAAGGTCATATTGGCCTTGGCCATCCCTCACAAATCTTACTGTAACATGATCTTAAAAATTTCTAGTGAAAGCAGTTTCTCATATCTTCAGGTTATCCAATCTTCTGCTCCACCATCCTACCCAAGTTTTCTAAGCTTTTTCAACCAAAATTCTCTATGCTGAAAAACAATTTCTTCTGACCCTGGAGAACAATTGATGATGATTGATATTGTAACTACATATAATCAAGTCACCTTCAACCACCTCTCAGTAAGCCACTCCCTCATAGGTCATGATTTCTAAATCCTTCATCATTCACACTGCTGGATTCTCTTTACGTTGTCTTCACCTCAAAAATGCAGTTACCAGAGTACAGACAATATACCTTCCAAGGCTTCTCAGGAGTTATGTGAGGAATGTAACTAGATGCTGTGCGTGCAAACTTCTGCTTCATGAATCTAAAATAAAAGCTACTTTCCTACTATGTCTTTTTCCACTGTACTGCTTGCTTTCTTTACGGAAATATACCCAGTTTCAAATTTCAATTTCTTTTCTTTATTCTTAGGTACAGAATTTTGGTTCATAAATACTTAAAGCAATCTTCTAGGTTTCTGATCAACTCTCCAAACTGTCAGTAGCATTTTTAGCATTTTTCCCAAAATACATAAAACTCCTTTCAGCTTCATACAAGCCATAAATTAAAAGGTATAGTCCTCATTCTATTATGCATATTTTTCATGAAGATACCAAGAATAATTTGACCAAACACAAGTTCTTAAGGGAATTTACTCACAATGTCCTCCATGTTTGATGTGGATCCATTGATAATTATGTTTCTAAATAGTTATATAGCTACCTGAAGACAATTACATGCATGTCATATTTTGTCAACTTGTGAGATTCTAATGTTGGAAAAATGTCTAAAACCTTTATAAGAGTTAATTTACATCTATATCTACTGCTTTTCCTTTCTACGCTAGGTTGCCACCCTCCTCAAAGAAGATAATCAGATAAATTTGATCTGATCTGTTCTTGACAGTTCCTTGTTGGCTGTTTTTACAATCTTCACATTTTGTAGGTACTTCCAATTACTTCAATAATTTGTTTCATCTTGTTTCCAGGAACTGAAACGAGACTGCTTGATCTATAATTACTCAGTTCCTTGTAAAAATAAATAAATAAATAAATAAAGGTTTGTTTTTCTCTAGTCTTCTAGATCTCTCCCGTCTGCAGCTTCCCAGAGATAATCACTAATCATTCAGAGATTACTTTGGCTCATTTCATGGGGTGAATTTCATCAGACCCTGAGAACTTGAATGTACCAATCTTACATAAATATTCCTGGACAGTTCTCTTCTGTACTCCAGCCTGCATTCCAAAAGCCTTGTTAAAATTAATTTGTTAAAGTATCCAGCACAATCTACCTTTTCCATGAAGATGAAAGAAAACAACTCTGTTTTCTCTGATGAAAGTAAATGATTCTGTTTCCTCTGTAGAACCTCTTGTTCAATCTCTTTTCTCATTTTCCCTCTTATTTCTAATGTATTCACTGAAACTTTTGTTGCTTGTCATGTCCCTTGCTACTTGGAACTCATATAATGTTTAAGTTTTCTTATTTTATCTCTATATACTTGTGTAATTCCTTTGTATTCATCCTTATTTATGAACCAGATTGGCTCTATTAGGTTAAATAGCAGGCATTTCCTTACCCAGCTGGCTAGGAATGCATATTTGAGCAGCTCCATGAATAGGGCTAGGGACAGTGTCAATTCTGATGACAAGGCAACAGAGCAGCTGGTAAAAAATCCGTGAGTAACTTCTTACTCTGAACAGCTATTTGCAGAGTCTGTGCTTCTCCGTTTCCTGAGAGCCTCATGGAGCAAGGCAGGCTGCAGGGCATCCTGACATTGTGTTGAAGACAGAGATAGAAATCGGGGGCCCAATGTGTAGGTTTTACTTGTTCCGTTCTTTTAAGCTATTGTGCACCCGTTATACGCCCTCTGACAACTTCAACAGTGATTTTTGAGTTTTTGGGTGTTTCACCCCACCCACCTCCCATTTCCTTCATCTCCACAAGGGTTTCCTCATGGTAGTAGCATTCTGGTTATTGCTGGAATGGCCTGGTCACAGAAATCAATACTGACTTCTTCCCACTGTCCTCAGTGGGCACTGTTTTATGCTCTCAGGTTGGAAAGGGGCAACGGGCCTTCAGGCAGTAGGGGAAGGAAGGTAGGTGCCATATACATGTCAGATATGAACTGTTGTTCTTGCAATTTAGTTTTATTTTGGAATGACAATAGTGGGATCTATAAAATCTGGAAGTGCTGATACTGATTTAGTTGAATAGCTTAGTGTCTGCTTTGCAGTGGAAGAAACCCTCTCTCCTCCTCTTTCCCAGAGCGTAATTCTTAGAAAGACCCCACTGCCTCCCTCTACTATGACTATAATGATCTAAACCCACTGATCCATAAAGTGACAACATGGGTTTATACTGGACCATTTTTCTTGCAAACCGTTTCTGAAAGTGATATGGAAAGATTTTCATTAGAAATTGAAAGTTACTGATGGCAAATGGCAGCAATCATGTACTATGTACAATATCATGCTCACCACGTCTTAACAGAGAAATTTAGATTTATACTCAGCTCTTTCTGAAAAGTAACATTAAGTTTTTAACTGACGTCTGCATAACCATTTCCCAAATACATTTATTCATTTTCACTTTTCTTTTAGCTTCTGTAAGTTATTTTAACCCACAAAGCTGTTACAAAGATTGCTGTCTGAAAAAAAAAAAACAAAACACAACCAACATGTCTTTTAAACCTATAATTTAGAATTTTGGGGGAAAAAATTCTCTGATAAAAAAAGCCCCTGAGAAGGTAAAGATGAAATCAATTCAGTTCCATTTTCAGTATTACTTTTTTTTTCCCTTTCTCCACAAGCAGAACAAATAGCCACATTTTATGCTTCAGACTAGACTCCATCAGGGCATGTCTGTATAGTGCAGTGCGTCAAAAGTAAATTAACGATAATTAGTTGTGCACATTCACTTTTATGGAGATGATAGTTAAGGCATTGAACTAAGATGTAGGAAGTTTAGGTCCAATTTTTAGCTCTGCTAAAGGTCTACTTTGTGGGTTTTATTAAAAATCACTTTCCCACTTTTATCTTTTGGTTTTGCTTTATAGTTAAGACTGTGCAGGGAGGGAACTGCCTGTGCATGTGCGTAGCAAGGCAGCCTAAGAGAAAAGGATCATGAAACCATCTGGGGCCTTTCCTTATTCTTGCAGTATCACACAACAAATAATCCGTGATAAATTTCACTTGCCCTCTACAAAAACTTTGTTGAGACAGATTTTGTTATGTATTATAAATGCAATGCAGACTTCATCACAGTTTCTGCCAGCGGTTTTTTATTCTTCTGGGGTTTGAATGTCACATTGAACTGCCTAGAGTCACTAGAATTGCTTTGTCCAGCTCTTAGCTGAAAATACAGTTTCCTGGAGCTGGCTTAATCTAATCTCTCCTGATTATGTACCAAAATAACAAAGGAAGAATCATAACAAATGTTGGTCACATACTCATTCAAACCACTTAAGAAAAAAGAGAATGATTTATGTGGTCATATATATTCATCCCATCAAGAGGGAGCATTTTCACATCCATTTGATGGTAGTCTAGCCAAGGAGAACAGGTTGTTCTCAATGCAGTGTTAATTCTGGCAAAAGCCATAAATTCTTAGAAACATTCATGGTAAAACAGTCTCATCAATGAAATGTATGTTTTAAGAAAGAAAGAAAGAAAGAAAGAAAATAAAGAACATTTAAGTCCTCTAAAATAAGTTTTTAGAAATGGGGAGGGAAGAGAATTTGAGTAGTTTTCAGAGTCATCTATCTACATTGTTTTTAAATTGAGATCCCAGACAGCTGTACAAAAGGAAAGTTTCAGATGCATATATACATGGAACAAGAGCTAAAAAAGGGAAAAAAAAAAAAAAAAAAAAGGAGAGGAGCTAAAGAGCTAGGGGACCTAAACAGCTATAAAATCACAGTCCCATCACAGGGGTTCTTCTCAGTAGGGCAGACTCCTCTCTAAGGCAACAACTCAGAAAGCATTTGACTACTTGGGGAGCTAGAAGAGGTGGTCTTAACAGAGTTTTCTTCGCTCCTACGGCATTTACCCTGGAGATTAGGCAGTTTGGTTAACACCAAAATTAGTCTGTTCAATGAAAGTAGATGAATGTATATGTTAGCTCAAATTCATTCCAAGTATTCTGATTTTGGTTATGAGGTATAAATCTGAGGGAACTTAATAAAATTTAAAAAATCACTCAGGTTGTCTGCCAGGGTACAAAGGAGTAGCATCTAGATCAGGGAGTCTGACCTGTGCTCTTTTTTTTCTCTTTGACTTAAGGATTGTTACATATATAGATGATTGTGTTTGTTCCCTTTTACAACTTATTGGGGCTTGATTAAATATTTTCTGTAGGCAGCACTTGAAATATGTAAATTACTTTTCTTCTTCAGGAATATTGCTTTAATGGGGAACTACAAAAGCTCTGTCCCCTAGCAACAGCTCTCTGCAAGCTCTGCTTATAAATCAATGCCAGATAGATGGAACACATAGAAGGGACAGAGATATTAAATGGGTTTTATCGGTCAAGGCCACTTCTTTATCCATCTAAAATCCAACTTGATACATTAATTAATTCAGAAAAACAAACCAAAGCAAAACAACATTTGCCATCTTCCTCTTCATCTAATACCTACTGATAATCTACCAGTTGTCTCAGAAGGTCTGAACAGTATCGTAATAAGGAAATACTATACAATATTACATTAAATGGCTACTTTGAAGACTTAATGAGATCTGGATGTTTCATTAGGAACAATAATAACGACAGATGATTACAGTAACTGTAAAATTTGTTTATCATAGATAATTGATGTCTATATGGTTTTCAAGGACTAGTCCTGCCTAGTCTGGCTCATCTGTATGTTTAGTTTCCAGAAGCACTTGAGCAAATAATACATTTCAACCTGAACCACAACTATAAGTGTAAGGGTAGGTATGCTTATTCTGCCAAATTTTAACTTAATTTAAATATCACAGATACAAATGTTATATTAATGATAGGAGAATAATACATTTTCTCCCTGTCTTCCCCACAATGCTCCTTCCTTAGAGTAAAAATTATTCTCATAAGGAAAAACAGGCACTGTAAAAGAAAAATCCATTTTGCCATTGTTCAGATGACAGATTTAAAAGATGGTTCAATAGACTAAGCAAGATGAATAAATACGTAAAATACAGTTATGTTCTCCCTCTGCAAATGGTGATTATCAACAACTTTGTATGGATTTGCATAGTAAGAATGAAAGAAGCTGCTTACCTTGATCCTGTTAAACTTCACATTTCTTATCTTAATACTTGAAGAAGTACTGCTGTTCAAAATAATTGGGAAAAACAACCTACTTTTACATTTCATTCTTAAAAGCAAACAAATCTTTTTTGATCAAACTCTCCAGAAAACCTCTAAGAAACATGTCAAGACCAGAAAGTTTCAGTCCCCAAATGGTTAGAAAGAATTGTTATAAATTCAAAAGTGACAGATAGAAAGCATTGAGTAATATGCCTCAGTGCAGTGCTGGACGTAATTTAAGTCAGAATTTGGCCATCCACAAGTCACTTGCACTTTGGAAATGTGAAAGAAATCAAAGATGGAAGAAGTCTACCATGAAGGAAGGCAAAGTCCTGCTTCAGAAAGTGGCTGGAAATTTTCTAGCACCATAACAGGTCCCATTAACATCTCTATAATTAGATTTTATATCCAATACTGGCAGAAAGCTGATTACCCATTCTGCACTCCCTTCAGCTGTAAATATTTCAAACCTGACTCTTTTATATCCCTTCCCCATAACAAAGTTACAATCTCTAAAATGTTTGTAACCTATACAGCTAGTTGTAAAGGCTTAATGTCCTTGGCCTGAGAAAGAAATTGTACTCACGAAATCAGCTTTGTTCCATTTTGGCAGATTAAATTCAAAAGAAATACAGTATTAGTATCCAAGCAATGCAGTCTCTCAAAATAAAAGGAAGGCAAGAACTATTAGGGCTGCAGTAATGGCTAATAAAAGCCAAGGGACCAACGGGAAAGTAGCTGCACATAATACGAGCAACTTTGAGTCAGAAGTGTCTTTCTGTGCTGGGAAAAACAAGTCTGAGTGAGCCTTCATACTCAGTTAGTGCCAAACAGCCCCTTTTGTGCCCCATGTTGTTCATGGCACCAGTAACAGGAACATTTTTCTGTTGTAAAGTAAAGCAACAATAGCATTTTTTAGTGTTGTAGGAGCTCTGAACAGCCCCAGCATTTCCACTCCGACAGTCACAAGGTCTTGTAGCCTTTTCACTGGTATCACATGAGAAGACATCATCATTCACACAATGCTTTCATCTTGTTACAATAGAAACTATTTCTCAAGGCATTAAAAAAGAATTCAGAAAGGTGTAAATTTGGTGACAGATTTGTTCATATTCTGATAAATCTGGCTGTGATTGCGGATTTGTCATACAATTTTCTTGTAAACAAAATGCAAAATCCAGCTCTGTAATAGCAATGCAACTAGGCTGGGATTTCCAGCCAAAAACTGGAACAGGAACACAAAAAGCGGAGAGGAAATGCAAAACAGCGAAGCTGAAATACAAATTTTTGCAGAAAGCAGCACTGAACTTAGAGCATAGCAATCAACTACAGTTGTGCAGTGGTATCCGGAAAACCTTCCAGGAGAGAGATCCCACAAGCTCTCTGGGCAATCTGTTCCTGTGGTTAATTATCCTCAGAGTGAAAAGATTTCCCTTATACCTAGCTGGAACCTCCCCTGTTTCCTCTGTTCTCCCGCTGTGCAGAGCTGTCAGGAGCCTGGCTCTGTCTTCTCACTAACACCTCATTGGCATTGAGGGGCTCCTCACCTTCATTTTAAATGTCTTCACTTTGTGGTTGCTTTGTATGCACTGGGAGAACTGGTGAACTATTAAGATGGTTCAGAGATAGGGTACTTTTTGTCATACTTAAGAAGAAAGTAGTGGTTTCTGGTTTTGTTGTGTTTGTGGTGCATACCTACAGCACTACTCAGGCCTCATGGGACTAAGAACTTAACACTTAAGTCTCACTTAGAACTTAAGTGTAGAAAGAAGAGCTGGAGAAAAAGGGATAGTAAACTGCTAAGAAAGCACAAGGTTAACAGTGATCAGTTCATATCACCACAAAGGTCTCTTGCCCATTCTCATTTTACTCATGGAGTACAAATACTCTGCTACTGCTTGAGAAAAAGAGATGATCCTCCTCATTCTTACCTCTCTAAAAATAAGTAAATTCAGAATGGTTGGTCAATAATTTTCCCCATCCTTTCGACAGGTACAGTAGTAGCAAACAAAGATAGGCTCCTACATTTCCTCCATCTCTGTGCCCTTCATTTTAGGGATTATTTTTAACCACAGGGAAGGTGATCAGTGTCAAAAACCAATTAGTTCCTGCCTTCTCTGCAAAAACAACCATTTCTTTAAGCCACACAGTTTTGGTTTATTCTAGTTTAAGTGACATGCCCATGTCTACTAATAGCCTGCAATGACATTTAAAGCATGTTACATAGATGAAGAGATGAAAGTTCAAATAAACCTCTGCCTGCAGGATATTAGCTTGGTCATTTACATTTGTGTGGAACTGTCTCTAAGATGCTGGCACTAAGCAAGTGGGCAGCACTTGACTCAAAGAGCAATTAACCTGTTGGAGATCTTTTCTTCCCCAGTCATCCTGACCTCAGGCAGGGTACAGTCCCTTTCTTGACAGTGTGAGTCATCCCCATGACTTGAATAAAGATATCTTGGGAGGGCATGTTTTCTACTACCTCCCACTAATGCCAGCAAGAGTTACCATACACTTCAAGGAGAGAACAGGCGTTGGAAATTTCCCTCCGCCTCAGGCAGGAATCTGGCAGTGACTTTGTGGCAAGAGCTATGGGACTCAAGTTAGAAGTGAGCTACAGCTATGACATTCAATTGCAGTGTCATTGAGTATTAGGACTGTGCCTGTGTGTACATCCAGGGTGCTTAAATTGTTCATTCCCTGGGTGGTCTAGGAACTCCCTACTCCTCACTTGCACTGATGGGACAATGGACTGGTTTGTGGCAATCAACCAACATAAAACTACATGATTGACTGGACTCTGAGCCATCTTCATAATTAAGTATTTTTTTGTTCCCAGAGGCCTCCAGGCAGAATTTTGGGCATTTCTTGTTATTCCCCCAGGTATGTCCTGCTGTACCAGTTCAATTTTATGCTTGTATGGATCATGAATATGAAAGTAAGTGCAATGGGAATATTTAGTCAGGAAGCCAAGACACTTTCCCTAAAAAGCAAAGTATCATTACCCTCTGATGCAAATGGAGAAGTCATTTTGGCCAGAGCACCAAAGTCAGCAATAGTTTTTTCACAACACTATGCTGTTTGCATAGAAAGCTTTGCAATCCTTGTGGGTTGTCAAATGTTAGGTTGTAAACAGAGCATCTCATAAAATAATGTTAACGTTACCTCTAGGAAAGAAAATCTTACGACTTTTTTTTGCTAACTACTGTTGAAATATGGAAAATATATTGGCTTCTACAGAAGCAAAGAAAAAAAGTGTATAAACCTTCATATAGAATACTTTGACAGCAAGTTAAATTGCTCTGTTTTCTGAAATTTACCCTCAGCTGAGGTGATACATTGCAGTAAGACAAAACCTTCATATTTTTCCAATAATACACTCACTCCTGTTACAATTAAAAAAAAAAAAAAAAAAGAAAGAAAAAAACAAAATAAAAAAAAAAAAAAAAAAAGAAAGAAAAAAACACAAAATGTTGGAAAGAGCCTGTCTTGTGCCTTCTGATGCTTCAAAGCATAAAAATTTCAAAATGTTTCCAAGAAAAGTTTTTGTAACTATACAGTTGAAAGTAGGAAAATCCAGCATCTGCTTGATTACCTGTAACATGAGATTTAATCTGTGCTAGGGCTGTCTGAAAGTGAAAAAAGTGTAAATGGTTTGAAAATCAAAAATCTATCATCATTTACAGCTGATTATACAAACGTTAACTTAATAAACACCCCTGTGAATTAAAGAAAAAGGAAAATTAATATTTATTCCTGTTAATTGCCAATCTGATATATTACATAAGGCAAAGTGAACCACAGCTGAATTTCCACTGTATCTTGAAGACTGTATTTAGAAATTTGCAATCATTTTTCCTCATTTGCCCCAAGAACTTCAGAATTACCAGAAATATTGTTTTCTGTCAGCATTAATACATGGAACATGGACACACATCTTTACAAGTGAGTTATCTCTTTTCCCTGACATTGTAAGTATTTTTAAGTGCTCTCTAGTTGCTAGAAGTTACTTTTATTCTTACAGTGAGGATTTCCCAGCTGTAATTTTTAGGTTCTTTAAAGACAGTGATGATGACAAAGGCAAAAATGCTTTGAGTAACTGAACAACATTGGAATTTATGAAGATATATTTAAGTAGCTAGAAAATTAAAACAAGCATTTTGTGTGTGCTCAGCCTCATGACGATGCATTCCCTGAAGGGCTGCTGTCTGATCATAAATCTAATTTTTAGAGAAAACATATAGCCATCTAAGCAGAAAAAAGAGACTTAATTATCTAGTACACATTACATTACCTCTTAAATGACCTAACATTTTGATTTGAACACATGACACTTCTTTAACCTGAAATTTCACTAAACTCTTAACTTTTAGTATCTCAAAAGACACGTTGATTATTCAGGAATGTAAGCATCATTAAAAGGCTGAAATTAGATAAAAAGCTGGATGTGGAATGTTTGTATGAGCAAAAATATAAGAATATGTAAGGTCAGATGAACTGTGTATAATGAAATTGTGTCACGCTATCTTAAAATCCTGATTCTTTCAGTTTCTTAAAAGTGTGACATTGGTTATGTCCGACCCCATCTCAACAATAGCAGTTGAAAGAATACTGTTTGTAATGTAATAGACTTGGGCAGATTGCAGAAACTTGGTAAATGCTGATTCTGTTTAGGCAGAATTTTCAATTAAAATTTATTGCAATTGCACACAATAAAGATTTTATGAGTGGGGTTTTTTTGATGAAATATATAGCGAAGTAAATTGATGTTTTATAACTGAATTGTACACTGAGGATAATAAAAGGAAACATTTAAGACAAATATATAAGAAATACTAAAGGAAATAGTGTTTCCTGGAAAAGTCCATGAAAAACACGGGGGGTTGTGATTTCAAGAAAGGCAATCATCTTAACACTGAACACTATATGATGGCATTCCCAAACTCTTGAAAAGTGATTAAATTCTTTCTACTTTTCCACGTGCAGGTGGTTCCTGTGGGTTTTCTTCTTACAGTTGTGCTGTATTTGTCGTTCTGCCTGCTGCTTTTCCTGGACTCTGAATTTCCTTTGCCGGTTGTTAGTATAGGGTTTTCTGAAAGTCTGAGTGGTTTTGGTTTTAATGTCGGTTCAGTTGGCTCCACCAGACATTTTCTGCCTTAGATCAATCAGAAATTCTTATTCAACCGCATTCTCTTTTTTGTACCTTATATATATTCCTTTTTAGTAGAAAGTTCAGAATTTCTCAAATACCTTTATTAAAAATTCTGTCCTCCACTGATCCAACTGATCCAAGTTGACTG
This sequence comes from Cariama cristata, assembly GCF_000690535.1. NCBI lineage: Eukaryota > Metazoa > Chordata > Aves > Cariamiformes > Cariamidae > Cariama > Cariama cristata. The sequence continues at coordinate 64,752 of NW_009617935.1, forward strand.
AAAGTCATTCACTAATCTCTTGTTAGAAATGAATATTCTTCCTAGTACCTATAGCCCATAGATTGCTTGCCACATTTCCAGCAATTTTTAGCTCCTCTGGAGAGCTCAGTTGTTACCTTTGCGTGCTCAGGACACTACATGAGTCTCTTTTTAATCTTTCTACCATGTCGTGTGAAGAAGAGATCACAGTGCTTGGGTGCTTAATTAACCTCAGTTGCACTTACTGGTCCCTCTGTGCATCAGCAAATGACAGTGACATTGACTCTACCCTGTAGAATTACTTTCCCTCAGAAAGGAGGCTCCAAATATTATCTGAGCTGCACAGGATATGCCTTAGCTTAGGAATCTTGTATATGGGACTACGAATAAGACTTCCCTACAGAAAACATTTGCTGATTCTTTATGGAGATATCAGTTTGAATTCCCTTCACAGATATGTGCACTTAACCTGCTGCAGATGCGAAGAAAGGGTATATATCATTCATCATAATTCCCTGAAACAGCTGAAAGTAATACCACTGGCTTCACCTACAGCACTACCAGAAAAGCCCTCCTGGAACCATTACTATATTTGTCCAGCATACACCTGATGGCTCCAGAGGGAGTCATGTCCTCGCTGGGGTGAGCACCAGTGACCCAACTCTACTGGCAGATACTCCATAAAAGCAATATAACGGAAAGTGCACCTCAGCAGCCAAGTATATGATAATCCCTTTCAGGAACTCATCAGCAGAGCATGTCCAGCATTCTTGTGTGCTGGATTATTCTCATGACCTTGCCAGCAATTAACTACCACACCAGAAAAGGCACTCATGTTGCTCCCTTGCTACATATGCAACCATAACCAGAGGCCAAGCTTCATGCTGATGAGCAGGAAGCTGCCTGAGCTCCTTGCACAGTACAATACAGGGACCTCCCCAGGCATAAAAATAACCAGCTTTATGTCCTAGTCCTGAGGACCTGGCAGCCTGACGCTGTGGCTAATGTCCAAATCTGCTGAGTGATGGGGCTCCTCAATGCAGGATGCTCCCAGTGCACTTGTGTGCCCTGTCACTCAGCTGCTACCAGACACAGTCACCCCCGGTGGCTCCGTAGGCCTCCCCCTTCTTCTCCTCCACCAGCCAGTTTGGAGCACTTACTGGGAAAGTTCCAGGCCATGACAATATTTCCTTACCTCATGGTTCAGAGCCATGACAAAGAGTGGATTTCCAGTAACAAATTTCCAATAACTGGACGAGTGATAAAAAGGTGTCACTAGCGGTGCCATGAGGGGTTGCTGCTGCTGGAGATCCCCAGGCAGTGTACACTGGAGCTATGGGCAGAGCAACCCAGATGTGTCCCGGAGGCTGCTGAGGCCCTTTCAACAGAGATGGAGCTGCCCAACACAGCTGCTATGCCCTGGCTGTCTCTCCCTGTTTCTCTAAACAACATTTTCCACTCACTTCTGGCCTCCAGAGACTTACGGAGGTCTTACTGTACACAGTTCCAGAGCAACCTTATAGGAAAAGGTCAAAAGGGGAGCTATGAAATAGGCCCACAGTTTATGACCATAGCAGAGATGTACACTGACTTATCCTGAGGTGGAACAGCCTTTCAAAGGTAAGAAAAGTAAGAAAACTTCAGGATGCAACAGAGACAGAAGGCATTGGAAAGGTCATTTCCAGCAGCAACTCAGAAAGCCACAGTTCGGGATTACAAAGTCCTTTGTCTTTTCCAGACATAGGGCAAATGCCATTTCCAATAGGAACATGTTTGACAGATGGCTGGTTTATGTTTTTGGTTTGGTTTTCTTTTTTGAAGTACCAATAAACAAACCATATTAAATGCAGTCCTTAATTAAACTTGGAATCCATTAGCCTGCCTACATAATATTGCTAAACTATTCATAAGACCTTTGAATCTCACACCAGCAGAAATGCATAGTCAGGCTGCATCTCCTGTAGGAAGGGGAAAGAATGATTTTTTTAATTTTTTTTTTCTCTTTACCTTAAATAAACCCATCCTTTCACCTTTTCAAGCACGTCTGGACCAGGAGGGGATTTCCACATCTAAGGGTGCCCTAAGCGGGAAGGAGGTCTCAGCCCGTCTCACTGCCTCCTGCAGCTGCTGGCTCCGCAGGCAGCGGGCAGGCCGGGGGCTCCAGGCCTGTGCCCTTGCTCAAGTGCTGGCCAGGGCCAGAGTTCCTGCCCCTTCCTTGATCTGTTTAAAGTGCAAATTTGTTCGTGAGAATATTGAGCAGAAATTGTATTGCTTTCTTAGTAGCTGTACTTTCGTCATTTAAATGATTAGAATGATGTCAACTGGGATTATACTGAGCGCTGATATCAAAGGATACTGATGCATGGTTCAGTTACTACATAATTAGGTATGCATCAGTCGTTGAGCTGTCTGTATTGCTAATCTGACTCGGGAATGACAAAAGTCCTGTTTGATGTAATATGCTTAGAGTAACTGAACTGAAGCTGGAAGGAAAAAGGCAGGGTTCACTCTGTTGGCAAGACACTTGTGCAAGTGTTACTGGGTTTACGCTTTTGGTCTTTCTTCTGGGGTTCCTCTCCCACAATGGTGCTCTATGTTGACACAGATTTACAAATGATACACATCATGAAAATGAGGTCCTGAAAAGTAACAAAATTCCAGTGTGAATTTCAATGAATGAAATAAGTTCTGACAGAAGAGCTTCACTAGAAACATTTTTTTTCACTGATCTGCTTCATTTGATCATCTTGTGGAAGCTTCTGTGTATGTTGTTCGGCATGCTTTAGCAGTAGCTTGCATCTCTGGTCTGGCAGAGACTGTACTCCTCAAATACAGGTACACAAAGATCACCTTCTCATACCACTTACAGGACTGATTGCTTCCAAAAAACTTTTTTCAGATTTTGGTAGCTTATATAAAAATCATCTCTAAATGGATACCAAAAAGCAAATGACTCCACTATCCTTTATTTCTGCAGCCTACATTACACTACCTTAAGTGACCAGCAAATTGAAGAATAAGCCAAAAATTACTTGGGCAGAAGTTTTTTTTTCACAGGACGTTTTAAAATATGACATACTATTAATTCAAAATTGAAATTCAAAACAAGAAAATGCATTGTCAAGCAACATTTTCCATTGTTGACTTTTTTCACTTTGATATTTGCTTTAGAATACTTTCCCTTAGAAAAGAAATTATAAGGAAATTATACACAAATTTTACTAGAAAATGTTGAAAGAAGACTTTTTAAAATTACCATAATTTTTCTGTTTCAAAATGAAACTGGTAAAGCCATACCATTTGCAAAATATTTAAATCTTGATGGAGTAAAGTATTCTGTTAAAACGTAGTTTCTGGGGCATTTTTTCAGATTACTCTTATGTCCACCAAGTATCAGGGAATAATAATTTTTTTTTGGCCCATCTTAAGTCTTTGCCTATATAAGGTAACAGATTCAGTCCCCCTTAATATCATAAAACACTTCAGTACCTCTTTGTGCAGTGACATTATTCCCACTGAGACTGCACTGAAATAGTGTGTTTCAAGCAAGCAGAAATAACCAAATCTGCTCAAAGTGAATGTTTCTTTTAAAAAACTGCACACGATAATCTTTTTCCAAAGTGATTAAAACATAAAGGAAATCTTTTCATAGGTATGTTAACATCTTCTATTACCTTTACATGGGGTAGCACATCTAAAATTTTCATTTGTTACTTCTATTTAACTGATGTTTTACGAACAATCACTAAACCAAGTTTGTCACAGCTTTTCTAAAGGGTCGCAGCAAAGCACTTTTGATAGCAGAAATTAAATCTAAAAATGAGTTCAATTTTCGTCATGATAATCTCTAAATTACAGATGATTTAGGAAAAAATGTCAAACACTTTTACAGTGCACTTAGTTTCCTTAAACAATACTAACTAGACGAGTAGCATTTCACACATGGGGAAACTGAAAACTGAGAAAGAGGCAGAGAAGCAAAAAAGCATGCACCAGGACACCTAGAAGACCAGTGGCAGAGCCAGGGGTAATTTCTGTACAGTAAAATCTTGATGTGCTTAATCCTATCGAAGTACTTCATCTGTTTGGCCATAATAGAATCTTTTATCAGAAGAAACAAATCAGAAAATTTAAAACACAGTCTGGCAATGAAATTGCTGCAGATAGAGCTCAATGCCCCAGCATAGGCCCACTGGCATAAGTGAATTTGCATATGCATGGAGGGGATCTCGTTGCAATACTGCCACTTAAATCATAAATCACAGTCTTAAACTGAGATGTTTTAGTATCTTCTCTCATAATCCTGCTACTAGGTAGATATATACAGAGGATATATCATTTCTTCCTCCTTTATCAGGTAAGGATGCAGAACTTTGAAATTCTAACAGATCTGCATCTTTTATAACTTCAGGGTAATCTGTAGCCATAAACAGACCATGAGTTTTAGTTCAGTTACCCGTCCTGGCTCAGAACTGCCGGATTTAGTCCAACTGTCAAATATGTAATTCTCTAAGCTTGAGCAATGCATGGTAATAAGGAGAAGATATATTCAACTTAAGCTGCATTGTGTCAGTTTTTCCTTTGAGGATTCACAGCTCATTACAGAATGTCTGAAGTGTCTTAACTGCTTATTTCATCAGTCCAGACATTTGTGGATGAGAAAGTGTTTATAAATTATTTGTTTAAGGTATGTTACTCTAATGAGTAGAATCTGTTCTGAGTCAACCAAGAGCCCCAGTCCAGAGGAACAAGTGTTCATTAGGATGGACAGCTCCCAGAATGAAAAGAGAAGTCTAATAAATATAGGACTGGTATTTCTTGCTTATTTATGTTTTTGTGAGAAACTTATTTAGGGCATCATTTTTTGAAAGAATCTGACAGAAATATTTCTAGAGCTTAAGACTCTCTTATGCCCATATTTTCCACCCGAGAATTTAAGCAAGGTCAACTCTGCTACATCTGACCAGTTTTGCTGCAATTTCAGCTGTGCTTGTTTTGTACTTGTTTTTCCTAATCCACGCGCATGATCAGACATACCTTTGCTCTAAGTTCCCAGCATGGTCAGGTCACTCTTCTGTTTACAGTATGTGTAGGCAGGAAAAAGAAAGTAGTGCTTATGTATTAGCTGCCTTGGATCTACTGCAGGAGAAGCAGAGGATACTGAGTTCTTGGGAAGGCAAGGAAAGGTAAAAGACCTTGTAATTTCCCTGGACACACATAGCTCAGGCCCTAAACTTCCACCTACCCCTCTCTCTGCCACTTGGCAACACACGAGTAGATGCAGCAGACATACCTCAACCCTAACACAACTTCTCAGGCAAAGCTGGTAGCGATGACATTTTTTCCACAGTATCTTTGAAGGAATATTTTGAAACTTCTAAAAAAATAGTCATTGCAAAGCATTCTATAAATATGGTGCCTCTGTAGCTGCTCTGGTGCCATATCTGCAGAAACAGTGCTGGACCACCAACTTCTGGAATCCCTCCTGCCTCCTCTTGGGGAGTTTAGTTCAAAGGGGATGAGATCTGCTTCTGAGAGCTGCCTACTGCATGCTCAGTTCAGGAGGTAAAGATGCTTAATTGTTGTCCAATAACCCATTATCCTCTTAAGCTTTCTTTCAAAAGAACAAACACTGTTTCTCCCAGCCACTTGCTTGAATATTTATCCTTGTAAATCCCTCTCCTTGTAGCTCTAAAACCTTTCTTTTCTCTACTGTGTAGAAGGAAGAAAATGTTGTGTACTTTTGTGAATGTAAACACATTGGTTGCCATGGAGCCAGTGCTGGAGCTATGATTACTGCCTGCAGCTGCTACATTTGCTAGGTGCCCAATTACCTTACCTGGTTACTCTAATTGAAGGGAGAATGAACACAATGCACATTATTTAAGCAAAATGCTTCCTGACTGGGGAGTGCAAGATGAGTGGTCCAGAGGGTCCATGATCTGTTGCTTACAGCAACCTGTGTCATGTATTTTCATTACAGTATATGTTACATAAGGAGCAGTTGATTAACAGAGATGAGAGCAAAAGAAAAAACAATGATGAAGAAATGTGTTTACAGATTATGAGGTAGCTTTACAGCTTGAGATAAACAGCACTGGAAGTGGCAAGTGTAACAGCCAATCTTACTTTTGACTGTTTAAAAAAAAAGAAAAAAACCAAGTTCCTTTTCTAGAACCAAGTAGCTTCAGAGGCAGTTCAAAACAGGACAAATAAGCATCAGTGTAGGATGGTTGTAGGTGTCAGACCATCCTCTTCCTTCTCCTGACCCTCTGCTCACTTCCTCCTCCACTTTGTTTCTACTATAAAAGGGCTGAGCCTGCTCTAATTAGCTGACACAATAACAGCCAAAATCCAAAACAGAGACCCGTGAAGTCTTTATCTGAGTAGAGAGATTTCCCTGTACATGTCAGTCAGTGCAAGAGCTAACAGAGACAGCAGAGAGGCAACCAGAAAGCCTGGGCTGCACGCACAAGTAGATAAGAGAGGAAAAGCTTTTGAACCAAATTGTTGGCAAAACCTTGAAATGTAAGCATGTAAACAGTTTTGTTTTGTCTGAACACAGAAGGAAGCAGGACTCCATGTCCGCTTTTTGTAAAAGTGCAAAGTTGCACGCAATACTTGACTCCACCAAATGTTCCCACTTCTATACAGATTTAATCTCTCTAGACCCCAACTTCTGACTGACAGCAGGTCTATAATGACAGTGTAAATGAATTCTAAAGGGATTAGTGTGTAACGACTGAAAGTCTGGAATTTTTTATTATTCATCTATGAAAAGTAAAGGACCACTTCTGAGGTGCTGCACTTTCTAGGTGTTGTGCTATTATTGATGACAGGACGTCAGTCCCGGCAAGTCACATGCCAGAGGTTTAGTCCTTTCCAGCAGGTCTTGTCCATGCAGGTTCTTTGCTGACTTGTTACCATAACCACATGTGGATAAATTAGATGAGACAAAATACAGGATGGCTGTAAGTGGTCTAGGCTCTTACAGCACATGCAGCATTGTCCTCAAGTCACCTCTCCTTTCTTTCCTGCCTCATGAACAAGCCCAGCATGCTAGAAAAGCTTCTGAGCTGGGAAACCAATGGAGAAGCTCATGAAGAGCTTCATGATCCTTAGGATACCCTTTGTGGACAACCTCAGGTGCTCCAGAAGACGTGGACCACTGCTTTCAGCTGCCTCAGTCTCCCAAAACCTCTCCCACAAGGTGGCCCAAACACTCCCCAACACCAGACCTCCCCTTGTGTAATGCCATAGCACCGTCAACTCCAAGGTTGTCTCACAGAGGACTGCTAGTCAGGGCTCTGATTAGGAAAGACCATATGCAGTACCACAGTCAGAGCCAGGGCTGGTCCCCACCCTGCTGGTGCCAAGCAGGGTGGCACTGACATGATCCAGTCAGATGCCTCACTCGCCAGCTCGAGCTCCCTTGGGCTCCATCAGCTTTCCCCTTGCTCTCCCACATGGCACCTTGTTCCCATGCAGCTGGTCAAATGCTATGGGCAATCTGAGTGGCATTTGCCTTGTCCCCTCTTTCAGTGCCTTGCGTAAAGTCCTTGCAAGGTCAGTCCCATTCCCCATCTTGAAATATGGACACAAAAGCCTGGGAAGGAACTCATTTCCAGCCATGTGGTATTCAGCACTTCTGAGCAGTATTTATTCCAAGCCTGACCTAGGTATAGGTCCTCTAAGAAAGAGGTTGCTCAGCAGGGAGATGATAGCAGGCACTGCCAGCAAGTGCAGGTCTGGCAGTCTCCTTGAGGAGTAAGGAGACTCTTTCTGTTATATACTCCAAAGAAGTAGGTAGTGCCTGTGGCTTGCCAGATTTGGGGATAAAACAGCCTCTAGGGAACACCAAGGTCCCCATGGCTTATCTTTCCTTCTCCTTGAGCCTTTCTTATCAGTCTAAATATACAGTGTGCCTCAGGTAGTGTCCTAGGCTGGATCATTTGCCTGAGTACTGCAGACAAGTTGAAGGGAAGACATAAGCTAGAAACACTTTGCCAGTTATCTCATAAGGGATAAATGACAAGGTCAAAGATATGTTATCCCAAGTTTGACACAGATGTGCTCAAAGCCCCCTGGAATCATTTCAGTGGCCCAACACAGAGATGCTGACAAGGTGTTTTTGTCCTGAGCACCTTTACAGGGGTAGTCTTTAGGAAAGATACAGGAGAGCAGAGCTGCTCTCTGATTACTAAAAGTTGGTCTGGTTTTGATTCCTGATTCAGCTGATTATGCTGTAAGTTTACTTCTGAAGGCATTATCCTCTAATCCAATTATTAATACATGTGCTTAGATCTCAAAATGTGCCCTGAAGGTTAAACTTGTGCTTAAGTACTTTGCCAAATTGGGACAGCAGCATGCACCTATTTCTGAGGTGCGAGCAAAAGTGTATAAATTAAAAAGCAAAAATGTGAAAGTCATTTTATGGATTTCTCTGTTTTAAAATAGGCAATAAATTACTCCTTCCCGTACTAGGACACTTGTTATACAAAATATTCCTCTTTCATACATTGTTTTGTAAAAGTCTATAGCATACAAAGTTTAACAGGGCCAACTGAAGTTAAACTGTGGATATACATTGCAGGAAAAGCATTTAAACTTTCTAATATACTTACTAATATCTACGTCTTTAAAGCCGCAGAGAAGTATCCATTAGGATTTTTAAAGCATACACGGAAAAGTTAGGACAGTAAAATAATTAAGCAATTTTGTGAAACCCACTGGATGTGAATCCAACTCTAATATCTGAATATCTCTCAGAGTCTGGTCCCTGGATCCAAGGCAATCAGTTCTAAATCATAAAGAGCAACAGAGCTTCCTAAGGCCAATGTTTAAGGCGTATTGGTGATACAAGGTGTATCACTGCGCTAGGAAATAAGATGAATAGAGGTAGACGCCTTACTACAATTAATCCTTCATGTTTTATGACCATTTCAAGTAATATAGTTCACAAAGCAAACCACACTTCAGAAAAAAAGGTGAGAAATTCTCTCATACTCTGTCTTCTAATTTAATTAATTTACAAGGTACAGTACATAAATAACTTAGCAAGGAGCTGTGATAATTCAACCTAAGATAGATCTAATACAATTTAAGTTTTCCCTAATTGCTCTATCAGAGAGGAACTGGAATTTGTTTTAAAACAAATCTGAGAAAGTTTTTTGAATGCCAAGAAAATATTTTGAATGCTTGTAACTTTTAGATTTGTGCAAACTACATTGCACAACAATTAGAGTGTGGGGTCTATAGTCTTATTCAAACAGAAATAACTCATTTGAAGTTAGGACTCTGTTCTATCTTTCATCAGTAATTAATCATTCAAGTATTTTTATGGGCAGAGGAGAGAGATCTGTGTTCCAAGTTTAGGACTGGACTTTAATGTATTAGCCATTTATGTTAATTGTAAATATGAAATAAGATTGTGATTTTCCATCATTGTTGTACAAAATGCCATGGTTTCCTCCTTGATTTTTCGCTTATTCGTGTGGAATTTTGTTAACTGAATGGTGCTATTGGTGTTTTCCCTGGAATTCAGCTTGTATGCATCTTAGACCAATTTCTATTTTCTATTTTTATTTATATTTTATTTCTGAATCTACATATTTAGAAAGTGAGTTGTCACAGGGGAAAAAATTTCCACTTATGTGATTTAATGAAAGAGTTTTTATATACTGACAACACAAAAATAACCAGCAGTGAGTAATCTATACATTCAATATTAGTATCAGCAGTACAACAGATAAACCACAATGCTGGACACTTTGATAATGTCAGTAAACACCTTAAATTTTCTAAACAACCTCCTAGAATTAATCTCAGAAAATTAAAAAATCCCATCCCCACCAATATTCACTCAGTCAGGCATGCATGTGCTCCCTAGCCTCCCTCACAGGACATGTGGTTATGGGCATCTGTGCCCTTTTCTGTGAGTGTGGGTGCTCAAGCATTACACATACCCAAGTTGCTCTCTACAACCCACTCATCCTCACTCTAGCAAGAAAACACCCCACAAGGTCACATATGCAAACTCCAGGTGTGGGTTCCTACCTGTTGCACCCCATACCATCAGTCCAGTAGATGGGAGTAGGCTACTCGCAGCCTCTGACAGGGAGGATGCTCCATCAGGCGCAGACAGAAGTCACAGTACTGCTGGGGCAACTTCTGGCAGTGCTAAACCTGGTTTTGATTTGACTGGTGATTTGGTACCACTTCTCACACCAAACTCTGTCCTCTTTGTTACAAATTTTCATGCTTTGGTTACAATTCAACCTACCTTCTTTTGTCAAAAATGTCTCAGGAGTCCCCTGATCACTGTTTAATCCTGCAAATGATCTTTTCAGGCAAACTTCTGTTATTGTTGCTTTTTTCTCAGCATTACCAGTTTTGGAGCAACTGCCCTCACAGAATAGACAGTATGGAGCATTGCATTCCCATGCACAGTTTGTATGCCCACTGCTTTCCTACCCCGCCTGGTTACCCATCACATCTTACCATGAGGGGCTGCACACATTTCCTCACAGTGGATCATTTTGGGTAGAAAGGGGCTTGATGGGATTGACATACAGCACTCCACTGACAAGAGTATGACAGTAGGGAAACTAGTTTAACTCAATTAGCTAGCCAAGGTCAGTTTACAACAGTTGGTTTATAACAAGCATCTCCTGTTCACAGAAAAACAGCCACTATATCTGTTCATTAACCTCCAGAGCTGAGCACACCGAAGGCTTCTGGGTACGTTCGTTGCCTGGATGCTCAGGATCATTTGGACAGTGTGAAGCCTACTGGGGGCAATCTAGCCAGCCTCACGTTTGTTGTTTTGTTGCATGTTAGCTACTGGCTATTTCTTCTTTCACACAGAGTTATGCACATATAACAGGTAAAGCCTTTTTTTTTTTTTTTCCTTTTGAAATTGAAAAAGAAAATATGAGCAACATTCCTCCTAATATATACCCAAACAACGTGAATTTCAGACATAGCACATAAAGCATTTCTACAGAATGTTCAGCAGCATCTCTTTCCTTCTCACCACCCAGCAACAGATTTCATATTGTGCTGATTACAACCAAAGAGAAAATCATCTCAAATTATTTAATCAGAGGCATACATAGGGTGTCCTTCTGCAGAATTATTGTAAGTGACATCAACTACCTTCACATTCAGCTATGTAGTCACAAAGCAGATTTTAAATCATACTATCAGCAGCAAACCAACAATGGAAACCAACAGAAAATTAAGAAGTCATTTAATTGGCTGAAAGCAATTGAGAGCTACCTGTTACCAAGGCAATGCAAACCTTCCGTGCCTGAAAAATTACATGATATCGTGATGCTTTAGTCACCAAAAAAGTCTAACATACCTTATGTCCAACTACAGCAAGGACTGCTTAAATCAACATTTTTTAAAAATATCTTAAATTCCTGGCTATATCGGTACACATGTATTGCAAATCTGCATGTATTAAAGGAGAAGGGGTTGTTAAAGCACTAGCTGGAAATACAAGGGAACTGAGATTTGGTATTCTACATTTTTCCCATGTTATCTTGGGCAGTTGACTGACGACCACATTTACAACAGTATCTGACATTTAAGGATGCATTCAGAGGCCTAGTGAGATTTGCATAAGCTCCCAAATTGGGTGCATAACTTCCACAGTTTTTTCTAATTCAGCACAAGCTGGAATCAAAGGACAGCATCCCTCCAACATCAGTGGATTTTAAGTCTATGCTTTCCTTGCCTGTGCATAAAAAACAGAGGTCTTCATTTGGGCTAGTTTATCCCACTGCAGTATAATAAATGAACAACCATGATTCACATGAAATGTATTACTTCAGTGATCCCAAATAATTAAAGGTAATTGCAAGCAGGCAGTAAGAGGGAATAGCATGCTATTTGCACTCTGTAATTCACAGTGAAGAGAGTGGGCCCCTGATATACTGTGGCTGAAATTACTCATACTTGGCAATAAGCAAGTATTAAAAATCCTTTGGTGCAGATCTCAACATGAAGTGTACACTGGAAGTTGTTTATTTAAGCATGTACAGTCCTGGTAGTTCCTTTTGCCATCTCCTCATTAATTAGATCACTTTGAACTCTTTGTGTTGACTTCCGAATTACACTTTGACCAGTGTCAAACAAGGGAGTTCCAAGTGGAAGGCATTCGCTGTTGGTGGAAAGAGCGACTATGAAAAACATCTTTTACATGCCAGGCCTAGCCACAGTTCTTTGGCAATAGACGTGGCTCCCAGGTTCTAAATCAGTCATTACTTCTGCTTACTGGACAAATTAAAATCCCTAAAATAGTTATATTTAACTTTGGAAGCCTTCAGTTCTGGATCAATTAATTTTGGTTTAAACCATCCTGGTATAATAAAGTTGCTCACACCGAGGTACCCTTTTAATCAAATTCTTCTCCCTTTATAGATTTGGAAATGAGAATCTACTTTTATTTAAAACTTTCCTTATGTTCCTCCACATTTTTTACATTTTTGTCTTCCTTCATGAGGTGTAAAAGGAAGAAATGTGCATTCTTCTCAATTTCTCAGATTTGTTACGGTGCCAGGTCTTCAATCAGGCACTTACACTGAATGTAGTTAACAGAAAATGAAGTTCCGTAATCTGGCCACTAAAAAGAAGCAGAAGCAAAAAACGCTTACTATAAAATCCTTATTTCTTTCTGACTACCTGCTAAAGTGTATTTTCTCAGCAATCTGGTGTCTTCTTGAGTCAAAATCCTGTCTTCTCTATCATCCTCCATAGTCTACAAGAGATTAGCCAGAGGTGTTCCTTCTAGCACAAGTTCACCTAGACTGTTTTGCATGAAGTAAGAGGAGCATAATTTGCTGTCCTTCCTACAATATACCCCAGCTGGCTCGGAAAGAAGGAAGCCCAAAGAAGTTATGTAGCTCAAGTTCTGCCTGGCTTCCCTTGGTAATTAAACCAGGCCATGGGAAGAAGGTGGAAGGATGGTCAAGCACACACCCAGAGAAGGTCCAAGTCTATGGTCCACTGCCTATGCCATGATCTAGATAAAGATACTATGTCCTTCAAGCAAGGTTCTGAAGCCCTCAGTCTCATTTCTGAACATGGGTCTCCTACATAGTAGCACAACTTGCTACCCCTACCCCATACTGCAATTTGATGCGCTAGTTTATATATTTCCAGGGTTTTTATTTCCCATTAAGAAATTAAGGAAAGAAAAGAGCAGTGAAAGAGCTCTTATAATGAAGCTGGTGACTTTTTTTCCCTTCAGTTAAGTTTTGCCAGTGTATGTCTAATTTTACAACTGGATCATAAGTGAACAAAACCATTTTTAAATTAAAATATCCTTTTTTCATTTTTCAAACTTTTTCATGGAAGTTACAAAATATTTTGTTTGAGATTTAAAATACCTTCCTCTTACTGAGCTATCAAATCTTCATGGTCCTTTCCTTAGAAAACTAGAAGCATTTTGGAGGTTATCTAAGGACAAACTCTGGTAGATGACTCAGCCACCTTCCGCTTCTCCTCATCTGACATCTAGCAGCCTACCTCCTTGTGTTTTTTCCAGATTTATCTAAGCAAGATGAAATTTTCTTTAAAAAACAAAACAAAACAAAACAAAACAAAACAAAAAACACCAAACAAAAAGCCTCTCACCATTATTAACACAAGCTCATCTGAAAAATCTTAGAAAATTAGGAGTAAGGGGTTACCCTTACTCTGAAATCACTCCAGAGTGATTTCTGTATTGTGATTTTCAGTACCGCTAAGAAATTTTGCTTGCAACTGAATTTACTTCACATGATGCTATGCAAATGATCTTGGAAACTGAAATCCTGTCTATACCATGCTTTCTAACATAAATAAAATCTTTTCATTTTCAGGTATCTTGATACAATTGTGAAATTCTGCTTCTGTTTCCAGGAATGGACAATGTCTCTGTGAGCCACACCACAGTAAAAGCCACTCAATATAGCTGATGCTGCCTCTGTCCCCTTCATGCACAAAAAATTCCCTGAGTAGTGACGTCCAAACCAACTCTACATTACTGATCGGCTGTGACAGGCCACAACTCCCTAGAAACTTTGCTTTAAGAGAGCTATATTAGCAGAAACTCATTTCATCCCATACCAGACTCTGAGAAATTAACTGTTACCACCTTTTCTTGGTAATTTCTGTAGGTCTGGATCAGAAAGCCATTTTTCTTTTCTTGTGCTTTCATCTGTCTTAGCCCTGTCAGTCCTCTTGGAGAAACTTATTTTGAAGATCTACAAGTGAATCCTTTGTACCAGTACATGGACACAATTAGTCATGGTGGATGCATAGATTACAAGAAACAGCTATTTATAGAGACCACGTTTTTCTCTCTCTGTTTCTGGTTTGAAGAAAAAGGGGAATATTTTGAAGGTCTAAATTGCACCTACGTAGGTGGACAAAGCAATTCACAGGATGAAAGGCATTGAATTAGGAGCTTTCAAGATCCAGCCTGTCAGAAACACTAGATTTAGAGGCTAAGGTGGAATTTAGGCTAACTGAATATAGCCAATAATCTTCAGCAACATAAAGCAATTCTTGGAAGCTAACTAAGCCCTAAATCACCAGCAATGTGTTCTCAGTGATAAAAGAGTAAGATTAAATGTTTTCAGCATACCAGTAAAACTGAGCTGACATTTTAAATATAAACTAGAATTGAAGATTAAATCAACAAGACTTGAAAGCCAGATTACCTGTGCGGACATATTACTCTATGCACAACCAAAGTTCTGGTAATGATTTTTTGTACATTGTGACTTTGAATGTCACAGCTGCACTCAGCCCATTAATCCAGCTTCATCCAGACTATCGCTAACGCTGCAGCCCCTGAACAGCTTTTAGAAACTGCCTCAAAACAACATCTAACCTCCAGATAAATTTTCCAAAACGAACGTTGATTTGAGGCATAGAACTGAGTATCGTTCAGTTCTTCTGTACCCAAACAAGATTCTTTAAGGCTGGAAAGATCTTTAGACTATTGTGAAAGGGGATGAGTCAGCTTTACATTGAGAGACAGAGCACTGGAGCTTCTAGTTTGAACAGTTTTAAGATGTGACATAAAGTGACTACAAAAAGAACAGCTACTCCAGGGAGTACTCAAACACCTCGAAAACCTATTTCATGCTCTATGATGCCTGCGCAACTGTAACAGGGGGACCAACAACAAAGATGTCTTTACCATGAAGATGATTGATAGTTCTGTCAAAAAAAAGGTTTGCTGAAAAACACACATTAGGTAGTAAACACATAATGTAATAATATGACCGCCTTCTGGGATCCCTGATTTTATATTCCTCACTGATAATGAAACTATCCGTACATAGGCTAGTTTAACAGGACTTTGTCATACCATATTAGCAGCAGTGTCAGATGAGAGGCAAATCATAAGAGGGCTAACAAGCCATTCATGTTACTTGACTGTTTAAGGTGGGCTTTCAAACGGAAGAGCAAGTTGGATCAAAGAGAAACGAAGAACAAATGTACGTCCTCTCCCATCTGGACTGGTTACAGCAAGGAAACAATTGCTTGCTTATTCCAAAGATTTATTTTCTGGATAGTGAATACAAAAATAAACCCTAAGGAAAAACCGTGAAAAATAAATGCCCGAATCTGGATTTTGCTTTGGCAGCTATTTAACCTCCCACTAGCTCACCACATGCATTTTCTTTTCCCCGGTACTGGCATGAGGCCAGAGTTTTGCTCAGTATCTGCAGTGGGCCCAGGCACAGGGGATTGCAGGAAAAGGAAAGATAAAAAAAGCTTCACTGACCGACAGCTGACCTGGCTGTTCGGGAGGATGAGCTGCTGGAGGTACAGAGGCTGCTGCCCAGCTTTACAGTGTCATTGGAAAACAATTGATCCAGCACTGAAAGTAATTTAAAACTGGATATGTAAGGCAAGAACCAGGAAGAATACAGCCACCTTTACACTTCAATAAACATCATTAGGCTTGTTTTAAAAGATTTTACACACGCTTGTTGGTGTGTATCATGTACGGAGCAGTGTTTTTGCTTTATTTGTGTTGTCATTGCCTAGTTTTAATAGTGTTCACTGTATTTTCTTACACTGAGAGAAAACTTAGTTTAGCTCAAGCACACCTTTTAAGACCTTACTTACAAATTTATGTTTATGATACCCTTTCAGTGTTAGTACTGATGGTAATATTAACAGAGTCAAAAACAACAGCTTTATAATAAAATTGACATAGTAGTATACATTTTCAGCTAGTAAAAAGTTATCCTCCTCCTTTTCTAATAAATAACATTTACATTACAGAAACTAGTATTTGAGTGGAATAAGTAAAATGGAAAAAAATCTACTCAGTCTCTGATAGAATCTGTCAATCCTCTTGTCATTTTTTGCTCAGAAATCTTTATGAGATACAATTTCATACTGTGGTACTGTTGCAATCAATGGCAATCTGCCCATGGGCTTCAGCAAGGTCAATATATCTTCTTCACCTTATGATGAATGGTTAACCTAGAAGTAATGGGACAGGAGACAAAAGAGTCTCATCTATTTAACTAGCTCCTTATGCTTTACCTGCCTTTTAATAACATCTCCTCTATAATGATACCACCATTTAAAAAGTGAGTGTGACAGTGCCTTACTTTGTCCAACTGTAAGCTACTTGTGTACTTCTACATAGTGACCAGACAAAATTGTCATCTGGGCTTTTTGTGAGGTCAGGGGTTTTTTTTGTTCTGAAAAGATCTTTTTTCCTGGAAGCAGATAAACTGATTAGCTGCCTTTTTACAGGAATTCCATCGTGGGAAGACATAATACTGCAGCACTAAGTGCTTTGTTATTATTTCTTTTAAATTTAATTGTCTTTTGTGCCCTTAGAACTCTATTACAGAGACCAGAAAAGCTATTAGCAGTATGGTATGTAGAGTGGGAATTGTCTCTTGCCCTGTGGCCATGATTTAGCAAAGTACTTAAGCCACTTACCTAAGTTTATGTAAATTGTCTTAAAGTGCATTGGCCAATGCTGATGTTACTGCTAAATGTGTGCTTCAGTACATTGCTGAAGAGCAATCTAATTATTCATCTGTTTAAAACTGAGCGAACCATCAGCTCTTCCAGTGTAGTAAGTCCTCCTCTTAACTGTCATAGATGCCGTAGCTATTCTTTTCTTTCTCTTACTGTTTTCTAAGCAGCTACAACCATAATCCTTAAGAAGCCCAACATTTTAACGTACCAGGCAGTTCTTACATCAGGGGTTTTGAGTGTGGCTCTCCAGTGTATCTGGATGCTGGCTGTGCTTTGCTAGGAAATCGCCACCCAGTGTAGGTTTCATCTTCCTAACTCTAGCTGTCTACAAGGCTTATGTCTTCATTTTTACTCATATCCATTATAGTCAGCACAGAGAAACAGG
>NW_009617935.1:82159-102668 GCF_000690535.1 Cariama cristata
TGACTCAAGTGCCTCATTTTAGACATGTTCTTGAGAATGAGTGGAAGTATCTATTTCTTTCCAGTGATCATAAAGTCAGTCTTGGGGATCAGTTCATATGGTAGATACTAAGATTCCCATCATGACCGTTCTGGCCAAGGAAGCTGTCATATCAAGAGGGACATAAGCAGAAATGCAGACACCCACAAATGTCAGAGTTGGGCAGACACCTGATCATTTTAGAAGTCTTAGGCACCTTAAAATGTCCAGAGCTCCCACTGCTTTATCATGGATGTTGCCCCATAGTTCACATCTCTACATTTTGCTCCAGGTGAACAAGTTCCTGCAACCACAAATCCAGAGGGCTTCAGTATATTCTGCATAGGGCCCCTTGCACGGATTGAATCTGAGTGACCAAGCAAGTTAGAAAAATGTTAAATAGGTTAAATCTAGATTCAGCAGAGATACATGATTTGTGTGTGCAGTAACTGGATCCATAAATACTAGGTACACAGCCCTAGGCTCCTGCCCTTTTGAAACAAAGGTGTTTAATGACCACATCCAGTTAGCTTCTGCACCAGACATATAAATACATAAAATGGGAAATAAATCACATCTACTGAAGTATTTCCTTCCTCATAAATCAGTGTATTCTTAGTAAGCAGTTTACACATTATAGGTTCTTCTCACCCACCCACATGTATTTTATTTCTATTTAGGCTGAAATAAGAATGTGAGATCCCAAAACGTTTTCTCCTACTGCGGGATAAATAAGGGGACAGAGCCAAGAAGTCTGTTTTTAAAAATCATTATTAGAGCACAAGTCTCCATTCTGTTCACATAGTACTCATAATACCACACTAGAAAGGTCCAGGTCCACAGGTAGCATTGCAAAGTATCTCATCGCTGCCGATACTCGTTATAGCCAAACTGGGAATAAAACCAAAATGTTTTGGATTGAACAGATTGTCAGGGTTCGTCTATGAAAGCGATGCTGGTCAAGGGAATTGGGCACCTAGATAGCATTTTAGCCTTTAATACTTCTTCTGTAAATGTAACCTATTCCCTTAATATCAGAACATGTGGCTTTATGTATGACTATGTTGTTTGGACTCAGATTATGAAGTAGCTGAAATTGCTTGTATTGGAGATTTGCCTGCTTTATTTTTAAAATACTCCCTGCAATTTTTAATTGCCAAAGAATAAAGCAATAATGTTTTCAGATTTTCTTCAAAAATCTATCATTCCAAGGACTCACTGGAGCTACCCACAAGAGAAAATTCTCCATTTACAATTACAGTGTCGTACTTCAGACTTGGGCAATCACTTGATATGTGTTATCCTGATTTTGTATTATTCATGTCCTTGATCTAACCAGGTCAAACAACCCTGCAGAAGCTGAGGTATAGGACACAGATACAACTATTTCTATGAAATAAGTAATTGTAAAAGATACAAAATTAATTGAGTCACATGAGATCATTTGTTCACAAATTCATCTCAATCAACCTTAATTATGCTACTTTTGCTTACATTTGTTATGAGACCATTCCATTACTTTTCACTGACATTGTATGAAATTAACTGTAATGAGCCACTTACCCCCTTTACTGCTCTCAGATTTTGGCATCAGCTTCAAAACCTCCAGAATATCCCCTGTATTTCAATGTAGTTAAATCAGCGCTTTCTGTCATGGCTTAACCCTGGTAGACAGATAAGTACCACTCAGTTCTTGTGCCTACTCACTGGCAGGGCAGTGTGAGGAGCAGAAAAGGCCTTGACACTGTGTAAGCACTGCTCAGCAATACCTAAAACATTGCTAACCAGAGATAGATTTGTACTTCAGAGCAGCAAGTTTATGTTCCTTTGATAACTCCTGATTTATGTTAGATTTTGGGTTTATTTTAACCATTCCATGTGTATTTAGCTTTTGAGAGACAGATTTGGTGACAATACAGGGACTGAATTTTACTTATGGTTAGCTAGATAGTACATGCAGAAAAGCTGAAATTTCAGTTGCGGTTATTGTTATAAAATAGGATACAAAATCAGAACCTGTGTGTGCTTAAGCCTCTGCTTTACAAACACTTCTGCAAGTGAACACATTTAGTTCAAAAGTAACATTAATAATTTTATCATGCTGAAGACTATGCAAAATATTATTCCATTAAATAAAATGGGAAGTGGGAGGGGAGCGCTTTTGTTTTGGTTTGTTATCATTTTGGAACTAATTATGTTGCAATTAAACAAATTTATATGATCTATACAGTTATAAACATATTTCTGTGTTAAAAAAATTAAATCACCACGGAAACAGAAAGAAGGGTTTTCTATATTAGCTTGCTAATTTCTATATTAGCTTAGCGTTGCTCTTTACACAGTTGCTAATATTTGTTTCAGATCTCTAAATAACTGTATGGTTTTTTCTCACTTTGGCCATTCACATTTTCAAAATCACCCATATATTATAGAAGAAGTTCATGTTGTTCATTCATCTGACTGATGAATGCAGCCAGCCCATGAATCTGTTAATAACATAAATTATTCACTAGGATATAATGATTTCTGTTTCAATAGCAGTCATTTTCTTTCATTTTTCAAAGCATAACATCTCAGTTTTCCTAATAATCTGTTAAAAATACAAGTGGGTTTGAGGTATGAATTGGGCCCTTAAGTATTTCTATTTCAAACAGACCCTGCTGCTGTTTGCAGTAAATCTGTGTCTTTCAGGAGCATAGCTTATTGCTCCCCTGACTTACTCTCTTAACTCCTTTTAGAGTCTCTCCTAATGCTATGGAAAATGTTAGAAATCAAATTAAGGGATAATATATGGCACAGGCCCATTAATAGCAAATGTAAGACTATAAAACAAACTGTCATTCAAATTCTTAGTTTGCTATAAATATAATAAATTTGAGCTTAGGTAAGAACAGAGGGATCTGGAAAAGGTTTGCTCAGTCTTTCCTATTAAGGAAGTGTGGGAGGTTATTTCGCAGAATGAAACTGAAGAGGTAAAAGGAAGAGAGTAGGAATAGTTGATAATATTACATGGAGTTAGAGAAAGAGGTTACTTAATCAGAGGTATTTGTATTATGCAAAACTCTGTCCATTAGGTTTTCCCCTGAAAAAAAAAGAACTGCTATTTTGATGTATCTCTCACCTTTACTTTCAACCAAGGAAGGCAGTAGCACTTGGCTAAAATTTCAGTTTGATCCAATCCTTTGATCCAAAGGAAACAATGGAACAGTAAAAATAACAGGTCTTAGTGCATGTGGAGATATTATTGTCTACTGTATATGTTTTAAGCATATATTGTTAAATTTCTGACTGGATTTAACATGCAAAAATACAAAGGGTTAAACCCTTTCTTCTACAAATGGCCATCCTGCGAAATTTCCAATAAAAAACAAGTAGTATTTCGTTGCTGCCTCCCTCATATGTTATATTCTCTTCCACACATTATTAAATGGATCCTGAGTCTAAGATTGCTGTAAAACAATTATTGTGTCAGTGGTTCTAGGAAAAAAAAGATGAAATCATGTTTAAAATTTTATCACTGTAGTTGAAAAATATCTCATAAAATATGCAGCAGCATCTCTTTGACTTTCAATATTTAGATGGCTTCTGAAAGACCTTATTAAATCTTTAAAAGACTTGTGAGATAGTGACTTCGGCTGAAACAGCTTACAGGACTGTGCGTGATCATCCACATTCCAGCACCGATCTGCCTTACAATCTCTGCCAGGGCACTTAACCTCTTTGAACTACTTTCTCCCCATCCTTGATGCAGAGATACCATATGCTAAAAATCCAGAGGAGAAAGGTTCTCAAACAGAGTTTTTATCAGATTGTTCCTTGTTAAGGTGGAGATCTGCTTCATTCTTGGGGAAACCTGACTGCTCTGGGGACAAAAACCATCCACTCCTTATTCTGTAGGGAATGCAGGGAAATAGCTGTGAGCTCCACAGCAACTCACAGAGTCTTACACAACAGGTATTTCAGCTCAAACCCACAGCACGAATTTCCATTAAAATGAGCTAACCATGTCAGGGTGAGACAGAGACAAACTGTGATGCTCCTGTTTCATTCACGCTCAGAGCTGAGGATGTCCAAGCTAGGTCTGGGAATAATTGTGTTGCCTTCATTAGTACAGTGGTGGACTCAGGTCTGTATTTATGTATTAACAGGAGCCTTTCTGAAGATAACTCATAAGCATCTTCATATTCTCCAGTTTTTACCCTGTGATGGCTCCACCCTTATCTCTGTCCCACAACTTCCATTTTGAGATGTTGTGTACTGCGACACAGAACAGGCTTTCCACAATCCACCAAACCATCCAGCCAGGACATTTGGAACAATTTTCAATCTGGTACTTGTTTAGGTTTGTCTTAAAGGGTTTATGTATCCCAAAGTCTACTGGAATTTTAAAAAAAATATATATTTAAAAATGCCCACAAAATAGCATGACATTTCATTTATCATTTATCTGGTATCAGATTTTGTCCCTTAGGGCTTCCTGCTCCTGTGAGACATTTTAAGTAATCACTTTAAGGATTATTTTGTGTTAGCGCATTTCAACAGGAAAGGAACTGTGACCCCATTAAAGTCCACAGATACAGAATCATAGAAACATAGAATCATTATGGTTGGAAGAGACCTCAAAGACCATCAAGTCCAATCGTAAATATCTGTAAGTGTGTAAAGTTTCCAAAGTATCATACTTCTATACATGGTATTTGTGTGCATAATAGAAAAAAGTAAGTATTTTGAGTCTGCAAGAGCTAAAGTTATGATGGGATTATCATCACATAAAGTATTTTTCAATCTGTTCATAGATTTGGAGAGACATTTCCTTTTTGAGTAATTTTTTTCCTGGGAAATATCCTTTCAAAAGAAACATGAAATAAATATTTTCCAAAGTCTTACTATTGTTTTTGTTATGGATGTTATTACAATAATAATTGTTGTTGTAATGATAATATTATTAATATTGATAGTAGTAGTAGTAGTAGCAACAATAGCAATAATAAGGACTTACCCTCCTAAATGTTTTTTGCTACCCTATTATGTGAAAAAAGCAACCCTTTGCATCTTGGCCAGCACTTCTGCTACTGTGAGGATTCACTTGGCATTAAGAACACCAAGACTATGCAAAAAGTGAGCAGATCTCTTTACCCCTCTGGAAGACTTCACATACAATAAACCTACAAAGATACTAGATGATGAGACATTTAAATTAAAGCAGCTTGAGACCTTGAGATGCAGATGTCTTCAGTCACATAGACTTCTTTTGCACTGCGTAGTGTCTGCATGTGCTAAGAAGCCCTGAGAAAGTTGCCTTTTTCTTTCTGTGGGAATATCTGAGGAGACTTAGAGTCCTCCAGTGCTCCTGGTGCAAACAGAGTGGCACAGCTTTGCAGCAGGGACTGGGAAGAATTTCTTGAGGAATATAGTTCTGGTAAGAACAGAATCTCAGGTTAAGACAGTCCATGCCACAGAGATACTGACCATAACCATGTGAAAAGCAGCTAGAAAAGGACTCCTTATGGAATGACTGTGGCATCAGTCTCAGTCTATTTTGGTGGCCCTATCAGTTTAAGTCCCAGCAAACAGAGGAGCAGACTAGATTACTAAGAAATGAGGCAGGCATGGCAGAACTTTATTCAGCTGAGGAAGATGTTTGTGGCCATGCTGGCACAAGTATTGGGACATATTGATGAGACAGACACAGCCCTCGTGTTTTACAGGAACAGATGGCTTCCAGACTACTCTTTCTTCACTGGAGTCAAGTCCACGATCTGTGTCTGTCTCAGGTTACAAAAGCATAGCCTGGTTGATCTCAATACTGTTACAACTAGTCTAGGTGGATCACTGTTTGGATTAGCGTGATGACACTGATGTTCCTGTCAGCGGGAGGAAAGATGTTGTTTGTCGGCTGTGCTTAAACTGTCTAGTGTCGCAGAAGATGTGGTCATCATGCATTTGGCCACTGTGGTTAGTGATGGTGTTCATGAACTTGCATTTGTGATCAGCAAAAACTCTCACAATCAGAGATTGCTATTTCTTTCACAAATACCTTCTTACACAGCCAAGGGCTCATTCAGGTGGGTACCAGGTGGGGATATGAATCCTATTTACCATGCTGCACAGGTGGCTGTGCTGAGATCATCTGCAACAGATAGCAGGTCCCAGGAGCTGCAATATGTAAAAAAGAAAGGGGTAAATGACTGGAGACAACAGCAGTTCAACCTACTCTTAAAAACCTACAAGTCTGTTGGAGTCCTGAAGCACCCCCAAGGGGTAATCCAAAATATGTTAGCTGCATTCAAACCTCTCTAGACGTTTGTTGATGAAGGAAATGCAAAGCATTGGAGAATGTTTAAATAAATGCTCCTGCACTGGAAATGAAGTGCCTGAGTTGGGGTTGCCAGAACAAGCCATCCACAGCCTAGTGTCCTGTCCCGTGTTTATCCCAAAGTTCCATTTATAATTAAAAAGGCGGGATTTTTTACCTGTTTTTTGTAGAAGTTATTCCAACATGCTTTAACTTTCCGTACAGATTTTATACAGATTTCAAAAGCAAACATGATCCTATACTAAAGTCCTGCTGCAAGCTCAGCGGGAGAGAGGCTCCCTCCTGTGGAAAGAGAGATCTCCATAACTTTTCACTTACACATTAAAAATCTCCTACCAAAGTAAGCCATGCTTTATTTAGTTATAAATTAGTTAAATTTTTGAGGCAGTCAAGAAAATTGGATAGTTAGACAACAAGCTATTATCAAAATCTTTGAGATTACAAAATCTGGGTATTAAACTCTCAGTGAAATCTCAGCAGAATCTCTTGCTGAATTTATTTCCACGGAGCTGAAATTTCTCCTTTTATTTGAAAAGATTGGTCTAGAAACCTTACTAAAGGATGCTGTTTTCAAATTTTCTAAGAGAAGATCAAGCAGATTTGAAGAAACTTATGAAAAAACAGAGTGATGCAGGAATATTTCCCATTTAAGAAGCGCACCATTCAATAGCTATAAAGCAAAATAGCTCAAGAAGAATAAATCATAAAGCTCCCCTTACGGCATCCTCTGTTCTTCTTTCCTGTTTAAATAAAGCAAACAAATACACTTTGTGTATTTGGAGATCTGCAAATGGATGAGGCTGACCTTAGTTAATATTTTCCCACTTTTTCTCAGGGAAAGGAATACAATCCTCTTATTTAAATATTGAATAAGTGATAGTTCTTAGGTATATATCTAAAGCATGATATTAGAGACTTTCTTACCTTATTATCAAAATTCTGTAGATTAAAATGCTTATTCAACATAGCCTCTCTCTTAATGTTCTCCTTTCACCCTCACATGCTTTAAAAATGCTTGGAGCATTCTTAAGGCAGTAGGACATTCATTGAAGAAAAGAAAATGGTGTTAATTTAATACCATCAAGAAATTTTAAAACAATTCTGCATTTTTAATTACATTTTACTTTTAGGTCCTTTTTAATGAATGGTATATATGTAATATCATTGCTACATTTCAAATGCTCCATTTCTTGCTGTGCATCACATTTTTAAAGGGACTAGTGCGTTCTGGTTATATAAGATAATCAGAAAATTCAATCAAGGAGAAATATTTGTCTGAGTTTTTGATTAGCTTCATTAGATTTTTTTATGTTGCATTGGAACATTACCTAGATATTATAATCTACAAAAAAACCCAAACAAATAAACAATATGGTACATCCATTATATTGTTTCAATTTTTAACAACCTATTTCAGCTTACATGAGCAAATTGCTGTGCATTTTATCCTAGATATATAGGAGCTACCACAATGAGCATAAGAAAAACACTCCTTTAATTTTAGCATGTGTATCTATTAGGCTTGCAGGACTATAATTTATAAATAATTATGGACAATGGGTATTTGATTACAGATCTCTCATAAATGATTTAGCAATTTTAAATAAATATACTATGCTGTAGCTTGCTTTTGAAAGTTGATTATTTGCTTTCATTCTCAGGCCAGGTTAGTCCTATTCAGATATTATTGGTTTATAGAGCCAATACTCCCCTGGATAATAAAGATAAAGTTCAGTTTCTGTTCTCAGTGGCTATGTTCCATTAATTTCATCACTGGTGCACAGTAGACACTGGCCAATTTGTTCTTTAAATTATTGTATTACTTCTTAATAAGGTAATCATAGTGTACATTTTGTCTCTTAACTAGAATGAACAAGAAATGTATGCAAAGAGAACAGCAGCCTCAGCTCTGTTCTTCCCCTGAGCACAAACAATTTTTAAAAACACAACTCCATCCACTTTGACATCAACTTTAATGTCAGTCTCGTATTGCAGGTTGAGGTTGATGTGTATATTAGCAGATTTTTTTACAATTCTTTAGAGCTTTTAATTTCTATATGTCACCTCTGATTGTAAGATGAAAATTTATATTTTACTGAGATAAAAATATCTAGTTTTATTTTCCAGATAAAGTGCTGAACCTGTTTCAATTAGGGAAACAAAACCATATTTTCAAACAGTTAACCTTTTTAATGAAATATATAATATGCATTTATAAATAGACGTAAACAGTTGTATTAGTATGAAAGAACAATTTTCTTACATGAAAGATACTGAACATATGGCTGTTGATTTCAATATGCTTGCACCCTGTTCAAATGATAAATGTCCTATTTCTCAAAGGAATGGATATTTCTGTATGTGCTCAGCATAAGCCAGTGGTACACACATGTTTATAGAATGATTAGTTGAATACTACTCAGAGAAAGGACAGTAACATAAGCTAAGTTTGTATTTACAACACAGCTAGCTCCTTAGCTTAAATTCCATCTTGCCATGGTAAACTGGCAAATTATCTCACTCTTGATCAAAATGGCTCTCGAAAGTCTCAGTAATTACATACAACATAATTTCATTTTAGAAACTATACAAGAAGGAAGATGAGCATCCACATATTAAAATCCAATACTGTAAAATCAGAGGCAGCTGAAAAATTACAGCTCAGGTAAATACTCTGCTCAGTGTAGCAGGTCTGACTGCAAGCATAATTACTCCTCTTGTAATTAATTTTAATTAGGTGAGAAGAAAATAGGTAGACCAGTTTAGTAAACAATTCTTAATAAACATAATCAAGAATGGCATTGCACCAAAATCATCTGATACCAGTTTCTTTTCTGCTATTAGGTAATTGCATTCATCTATTTTCTTTTAAATTATGTACATTTAATTGAGTTTCTCCAAGAATAAGAGTGTGATATATGATTTATGCTACAGGCATAACTTTTGTCAATTATGATTACTATATGCATTTCCCCATGCTTTGAACAGGTGGGTCAGAAATTAAATTGCAGGCAAATTATATCTTGAGATTAGACAGTATTATTTCAATTAAAGTTCGGAATTTGATTTGGGCATTCCGATACCTGGACTGTCAGAATCACAGACTCACAGAATAGTTGAGGTTAGAAGGGACCTTGGGAGATCATCTAGTCCAACCCCCTGCCCAGAGCAAGGTCAGCTAGACCAGGTTGCTCAGGGTTGTGTTGAGCCACGTTTTGCATATCCCCAAGAATGGGAGCCCCACAACATCTCTGAGCAAGCTGTTCTGGTGGACGGTCACCCTCACAGTATTCCTTCACTGGATACCACTGAGATACCACTGAGTGACAAAAGTGGCAGTGTCAGGATCTGTATCAGAGACTCTTGGCACAGTCTCAGTGAAAATCAACAGGATCTGTGATGCCACCTTTCCCCCACCCAACCAGAGTGGGGCTGGAGCAGGGGGGTTGCTCTTTGCTCTTTGCCAGTGTGTCCTGGTTTCCAGAGCCTCAGCTATGCTCAAGGCAGAGGGGCTGCCACACAAACATTTTCCACCCCTTACTGCCCAGCTGAGAAAGGACCCCAGACGGAAGTCCCTCCTGGCTGTATATGGCAACCTTCATTGTGCAAAGCTATTCTGGCCCCCATGCCCATCTCCTGGTGCCAAAGGTTACAACTTGGGGGCAGTCTCAGCCTGTTACTTTAGTATATAGCATGTTTTGGTAAAGTGTGCAACACCTACATGCCTTTGCCACATTGCTGTCTCACCTAAGCTTTGGCATCACTGCAAAGTTTCCTCAGCTCTGGCCACATGTGGAAGCATTGCCTGGACATAAACACACCCATGCAAGTCATAGTCCTCTGTGAGCACCTTCCAATACTATAATGCACTCAGCTGGGGGATTTTCCTTCTGTCAAGGACTGAAGCAGGTATTTCTGTTGCCTCATGGACATCTCAAATCAGCACTTCCAAGTGTGCTGGGTGAGGATGCCCCACACTCAATACTCCCAGCTGGAGGAATGTGGTGTGAAGGTGACCAACCCAGGGACCTTTTTCCCTTACCTTATATTAGTCTGTGTCTTGTTGATGAAGCAGATGGTTACTTGTGGTCTAACAGCCGGTGACTCTTGGAAAAGAAAATCCATAGCAAAATGAAGAACAGAAGTAGTTCAGGAATATGCTGAAAGACCATACTCATACTGACTTGGCACAAACCAAAGGAAGGCTTCATAAAACGAAAGGGAAAATGTCTGTCCAGACTGTACTTCATTTGCTTACATATGAGTGCTAGGCCAGTTTGCAAGTTGTACTTTTGAACTCCAAGGAGATTTGTTCAACTCTGTTTTTCTTACTTAGGTGAGGATAACTGCATTAGAGAAACTCTATGACTCCTAGTATTAGCTAATAATTTGAGGCAACATTAAACTGGATTTATTTTATCATCGAAATTTTATATTTTGAATTTTTCTGATTACTTATGACAGTGACACAATTAGGTGTTTTTAAGATCAGGATCCCTACTTTATCACAGAAATGGTGTGGCAGATGGAACTGAACTGTAAGATAGCCCAACATTACAATTTTATCATCTACCTTAACCGAGGTTTAGAGAATTTTGGTTCCAGTGAAATGAGTGTAAATAAAGCTGAGATGGTCCATTGCATTTTTGGTCTCTGCTGAGGCTGAGAATAAAGGTCACTTATAATGATTTGTGAAAATTACCTTGGTCAATTAAAAGTTGGCCTCATGGCCTCATCTTATCTCACACAAACAGCCTAACGCAACAGAGCAATAAATTCCAGTCCCTGAGAGGCCAGCACTGGGATTTGAACTGGTATTATAAATCCCTTAAATTGTCAGCCCCAGACAGTTTTGATTTCCCCCTTCTTTTACCTTGTGAAATTCACCACAGCTTGGAGGATACATGAATGAACAAATCTCGGACTCCTGGGTCAGCATCTATTAAAGAAGTGACAGGTCCTTCTTCAGCCTTGGCCATCTCCTTGTTTTACCCCAGATATAAGATGCAGCTTCTGTAGTACTGTTTTCTGGAAGCCTATGGCAGAAGAGCTGTAACTGACTTTTGTTAACCTCAACAATATCTACGTGGCCTTTCCTAACTGTGGTGGGTTTTTTTTCACCATACCCTTGGATAGCACATGGCAGTATTTAACTGATCTCAAACCTTTCATGGAAAAAGAGAAGACTAAAAAGGGTTGTACAGAGGGATCATGACCCATGACCATACACCAACTTCTTCCAGAGCACCCTTTGTGCCGTGTTCACTATACAGACCAGTATTCATCTGAAAAGCTGTTTTGCTTTGCTTAGGAGTACATTGGTTTTTCTTCTGTGTGACACATGTTGAATTATATTTTTGTCATAAGCATTTGCAAGCTTAGTGACATCAGTTACCCACCTGGCAATCTTGACATCATCTCCCTCTCCGCGTAGGCTCCTCCAGGATCCTCCTTTGAGCTCCTACTAATTTTAATCTTTTATTTTTGAACTACAGTTTTGTTGACAACCATAGCAGTACACGTGTAAGCCAAAGTCTGTTACAGCTAATTGAGATTTTGGATTGTATGCTTCACTTCTTTTTACTTGACAATTACAAAGTTAATTAAATAATTCTGAACACAATAAAAAATTATAACTAGGCAACATAAGAATTTATATTAGCTTGCACATCCCATATAATACTTGTAAAATGCCTTTTTATTTGTCAACTGCAGGGCAATTAGCGTATCGGAGATTGTCAGATGATAGTTTAATAATCTTTGCGCATGAGATTAAATTGGTGTTTAAATCAGCCTCATGCCTTGGTTTGTTTTTTAACACAGCACAATTTAGTTTTCTCAATAGAAGTTTTCCTTTATAGGTTTGAAACACCTAGAACAAGAAATTAAACCAAAAAATAATACAAAGATGGCTTCAGAAAGACCTAATTTAACCTAGGAAATGAGATTTAGAGTTAATTCCAGCCAAAAAAAGTATATGGTAGGAAGAGCCTAACTTTATAAAGCATCTGGTTTTCTACCTTCTCAAGTTTCTTCATGCCCATCACTTAGGTATGTGACTCAGCACTGGGACAAAAAACATTCCCTGTTTTATGAGCATAAAAACCTTGACAGAGTATGCACCACTGTTCATATTCAAACCAGCTGTCAAAAAAAAAAAGAAAAAAGAAAAAGGTGGGCTGCAGTAGTCCCTTAATTTTTTAGTTCATTCCCTGCAAAGAGACCTTTTCTATGCCTTTACCAGCAAAATGAATTGGAAAGACAGATAATGTATTTCTCTTGCTGTCTTTAAAAAACTACAGGATTCAATTATCATTCAAAATTATAGGGCATCTTGTTGGAAGAACAAGCAAGCAATCGTTTATTCAATGTCAAAAGAAAGTTCTAAGTCGTCAATGTTTTAAGCCCTATGAATCTTCAGAAATGAAATATGCTGATGGCTTCTGTATTGCTAAGTAATTAAAGTACCCTGCCCTCCCTCTTTATTTGCAAAAAGTATTAATGCTCCTTTCAGACACTCCTGATATTACTGAGAGTTACACTACTGAAAAATCAGCTAAAGCAGGCATCAGGCAGAATATAGTCTAAAGCACTATAAATCAGAACATGAAAGCATAGCTGACAGCAGAAGAGCACCTGGAGATAAGAAGTGTTATTTCAACTAATATTACTGTTCAGTCAAAACAGAACCATGTAGAACAGCAAAATGAAAGAGTTGTTTTAAGAATGCTGCTACACGCATTCAGACAGAAAGAATGTTATAAAATGACCTCCTTTTAGCACTGCTTCTAGTAAACGCTACATACGATATTGAGATTTTTACGCACAATTTTGAAATTTCTTCTTTAAGATTTCACACCTGTAAGAACAAAGAATTGTATCTCCATTTTATATTTCATTCCAAAAACATGTTGTGAGATAACAAAGAAATACTACAGGTCAATTATTATCCATAGGGATAAAATCAGTTTTGTGATTTATACTTTCTAATTGATGGTCAGTGTAGATATTGAGAACAGCCCCTTGGGTACTCAGTTACTTCCAGGTGACATGGAAAATAAATACAGAAGGCTCATACTCAACATTTTTTGGCAAAGCCATTTTAATTCTTCAATTCTAATTCCTTCATATTGTAGTTTCTTTTTCTTCTCGCCAGTTTTATTTGGGGAGTAAAAATGTACTTGCAAGATTAATGTCACAGCATTAAAGTCTTACTTCCTAAAGAAGCTGGAGTTTATTGCTGAGATTGGACAATCCTCCATCTGAATCATTTTGAAAATTCAGCTTAATGCAGCCAGGTTCATATAAGGTTCCTTCATTTGTATGTACTGATCAAAATCTAAAGTTCTTATCATATCAAAAGGCATTTAAATAACAGATGAGTCATTCTGCAATATTTTGGAATAGCTATTCACTGCCCTGTGCTGTTTCTCCTTCCATTGTTTGCTCTCTTGCATCTTACAGCTGAAAAGTACTTCTGCCCTTAATTGTTTACTCTGACCCTTCCCATTGCAAATTTTCCTTTAAGTTATTCATTACCAGATTTGTGTTGGCCAGGCTAGAACTGTACATATTTTATGTGTGTCTTGGTTCTGACATTTCCTTAACTCAAAATCCTTGAATTATAACCTTGCTGTTCTTTTTCTGTAGTCCTTTAAATTTAAACTGCAAGCTCTAATTTACATTGTCTGTCAATGATTTGGTAACCTTTATGCCAGGTACTAATTCCTAAGCCAAAGGACCTTTCAATGATTTTAAGTCCCTTCTGTGATTAGATGTAGTGATTTGAGGTCCTCTTTCCTCTGACAATTCCACAGAAAAGTCTCAAGAAAGGGGAGAAGCGAAATCCAGTGAGCATCATCTTCAGTCTTAATACTGTGTGCGCTCTTGCCTTATTCCAGTAATCAGTCCTCAGTAACAAAGACAGAAAAAACAAACACCAGAAGCTGACAAGTATTTTTGCGTTCATGAAGTTGGATCGCCTCCTCCTCCTCTTCCTCCTCACTTCCACTCTGATTGTCTCTCTCTCATCCTTTCACCTGAGCCTTCGAGGCCAGTCACAGCACTGCTCTCACATCTTTCCCACTCACTGGTCCCCTGTTGCTTCTTTTCCTTCATGAG
Organism: Cariama cristata; assembly: GCF_000690535.1. Classification (NCBI taxonomy): domain Eukaryota; kingdom Metazoa; phylum Chordata; class Aves; order Cariamiformes; family Cariamidae; genus Cariama; species Cariama cristata. The sequence continues at coordinate 96,615 of NW_009617935.1, forward strand.
ATGACATATGCACAGCTAATAAACACTAACACTTGTGCCCAACCAGCCTTTCCTCACAGTCTCAGTCGCGCTGCTGCTCCCTTTGCAGCTTCTCATCCCTGCCACTCTTCCTCTTACACAATAAAATCACCATAATCACTGCATCCTAGCTTTGTGTTTTAATACAGATCTGCAAAGATGGAAGAGTCACATGCAAACTATGTGATACTTTTGTGAAGCATATTGTACACACAAAGCAGAGAATTAAATGCTCAATAGTCTGCAAGAACTCACTTTCCTACATTGTTTTTCTGAGAAGCCGTCCTGTTGCAGACTTTGTAGACACTGGAGTAGGGTAAAATCTGATAAAAGCCAGCTAGTCAACAACTCCCAGAGAAGAAATCTCATGTTTCATAGAGTTCCAAAAGAATGGGGAAGATCACACAGGCACTGTGCGGTAGCACGGGAAGACCAAAGGGCAGCAGACCAGGAAGACCTGAGGAAGAGTTGTGTGTGTGCCACCACTAGCACGGACTTGAAATCTCTATGCCATGGCTTAGCCTGATTCTCCTTAAATGTGCTTGACAGTAACACAATAGCTCCTCCCATGTCAGGGACTATAGTTTAATTTTTACTTCAGTGACTCCTAACCTAAACATATTCAAAGAAAGAATGAAGGCTGACCCCTGCTCTCTACCTTGCTATCACTTTAGCTTGCCTCCAGCACTGTAACACAAGCAGTTACTTGATAATGATAACGTTGCTAATTTCTCCATATTCTTATATCTTCTTTACTATCTAGTGCTTGCATCAAATAGAAGCCTATTTGAGGATTATTTTTAAGTATTTATTCAATTATTTGAATTGGGGTTTTCCATATTTCTAATGAATATTTCAAGCAAGACTTAGCTCAATTTAGCTTGTCTCTGACACAGTACAGGTTATTTCTGTGAACTGCATCTCTGATACATGAATGACCAAAGTGACCCTTTAATTTTTCTCTGTAGAAGCCATCTGCCTTTGTGAGAGATTTTTAAACCATTCATGATTACCTCGTCACAGATGCATCTCATGGAGGCTAAATTTAAAGCTAAAAGCTCTCATGATGGTCAGAGTTAAAGCTCACATCTTTCAATCCATCATTTTGTTTGACATGCAAGAAATGTCTTTATTTCAGCTATGACTTATCACTGCTACTTCAATGTAAAAAAAAGATGGCATTGTTGCTCAAAATAAATTATGCAGCAATCTTTCCACCTTCTGTGGCCTCCAGGTAGCACTACCCAGTCATTACTTAATAGCCATCATATTTTATCCTTGTTTCTCCTGAAGTCTTGCGCTTATGCAAAAATCCCTTTTTAGAACTCTAAGCTCCTGAATGGTTTATAGTATCTCTGAGTGTATATGTCTTTTTTTACTTCTATGTCATATTGAAAGGATACTGCAATCTATATGTTCTTCAGGCCTCAACCCCATAGTGTATATCAACAGGTGAACCTGCAATTCCTTATGGAAATTGTGTCTGTATCAATTTGGCCTCCGCAGGAGAGAAGACCCTACAATGTAACCTTCTGTTTCTGGAGAATATAACACAGTGGATATGAGACAGGTAAATTCATTGGTACTTTATGAATCCCCATTTCAGTTTATAGTGTGATAGCTTCAACACACCCTTCATTCTTTCTCATATAAAATAATTTCCTTAAAACTTTTAGTGGCCTGTGTGACCAAGTAGAATTGTAATTTTTCTTCATTATATGTCTCATTAAAAAAGTATAAAAGTGGAAATCTGAAACTAAAGTATCCAAATTTTTAATGAGACATTTTATGATATCCCAACACATTTCTGCTTTCAGAAACTTATTTTTACATTTTCAGATTTATGTTTATTATAACAGCTTAGTATATTTATAGTCTCATTTATATGCTTATTGTAACATGTAACTTGCGTATATTTCCAATCTTTTTTGTTTCCCGTTAAAGAGGCACTAACAATACAGAGGCATAATTCAAAGTTCATTAAAGTTTGGAGCAGATTGACTCAACCTCAAGTTCAAATATTTTCCTGCTATTATTACACAGTACATGAAGGCTCTATTTTCTGTGTGAATAAAGGTTAACATCTGTTCCCATCTCATTTGGTTATTCTTTCTTCTTACTTTCCTAGCTTCTTTCCTCTTGATGAGAAAAGAAAATGTCACTCTTTCCCCCTCTATATCCTGGAAGCAGATTCCACCTTGCTCAAGGTAAGCCATAGCTCCTCTTCTCCTTAACTCTTGGTCTTTGGTCCTGCCTAACAAACACTGCCTGTTTCAAGTCAAGAAGCTGACATGCTTCTCAGCTAAAAAGAATACATCAAAGTAAAACTATCTCCTCCCAGAATGTATGGAACTGCAAAATCCATAGAACCCTGACCATCATTGATAGTGCCAATGATGTTATCTTTTTTGTTCTTCTTTCTGAGGACTACTTCAACAGCTCTTGTCTTTAGTTCTCAGTGGGCATCGCCTAAGATATCTCTCAATATACAGAACCTTTCTTTGTTCCAATCAGCTATTTCCTATGTGGATTCCACCTAGTGACTTTAAAGCTATCCCTTGCACTTACCTTGGCTCTTACTTTTATTCTGGTAGCCCTGTAACACCTCCTGCATTTACTTCAGCTGGACTTGAGATGTCATGAAACATACTCCTCACAACAAAGCAATAAATTCCTATTAACTGATCTTTTGTTGATGACTTTTAACCCTCGGCTGTGCTCTTCTCAATCTGGTCCTCTTCTGTCTCATCAAGAGCATGACAGTTGCTGTTGATAAAAAGAATAGACTCTGTCAACCATGAGTCCGTTCTTCTCTTTCTGCAATGTCTGCCATGTCTGATGATTGTTCCTGCTGGTGTCCCTCCAGCAGAATTCTACTTCATTGACAGCAGAAATTTCACCACATATTCAGTCTCCACTCACATTTTGCTGTTGTTTCTTTGTTGTTTCAGAATTATAGAGTACAGCTCCAAATGCCTGAGTGGAATTATAAGTTGGAAAGGCGAATAAGGTCTCTAATCTGCGTGTAAAGAAACATAATGAACTAAAGATTATAGTGAGTCTCACAGAAGTTAATTGCAATGTTTCCATGTGATTTTAAAGTCAAGTACTATATAAGCACATTTTCTTATAACTCCATCAAAACCGTCATTAGCCATATTCTAGGTAGCCTTTTTCTAAGTTTGTAAAAGGAAAATAAACAATATTTTGAGCAATTGTAACTTTAATTGGAAATTGAATTCAGGGAATAAATCTCAGTGCTTTTTAATTTACTTCTCAGTAGGCTACAAGGTTGTATAATTTCTGAAAAGGAGTATCACTGTGCAAGAAAAGTGACTGACAAGTGCAGTCACACTTTTCTTCTATGTACAGTAATCGACAAGAAACAATGTCAGCAATTATAAACCAGTTTTTGAAAAGGAACATAGACAAGACCTTCTGTTGGACAATTGTATTTGTCTTTAAGTGAAATGCTCAGCGTTTGATGCATAGATTCTTTCTTTTTGATAATCTCATTTATTTCACACTGAAGCCTGTAATAATATAGAGTTATCCTTTATAAAATGGAAGATACTATTTATGTTCTCAAGTACTTCACCTTCTGGAAGAGCCAAAAATAGGGATAGAAGGTTCTTTTACCCAGCTGAACAGCATTATTGCTACAAGATAAGGAGGTGTTTGATGATAAATACAATAGAAATGGCTCCAAGTATCAAGGAAATTCATAATTAGAACAAACAAATTGCTGGCAGAAGGGTTAAAGTCCTGGACTGGAGCTCAGGATTCAAGACCTGTGTAAATTTAGGCAAAGTGAAGTAGGAGATCTCCTAGAGATTTCTGTCCTCTCCATTTTCTAACTGGCAAGCTCAGAGCTGTCATACAGATTTTCTCTGCCCCGTCTGCTGGACTGACTTATTGCAGCTATTTCTGATCTGATGGACTCCAGAGTGTTTCTGAGGCAGACGCAGACTGTGCCCTGGCCAAATCCCAGCTCGTACAAGGATGCAACGCACAGTAGCCCCACCTTTTCACTCACCCTTGTCATACCTTGGCTTTCAGAGGAAGGAAGTGTGGCCAAAGCTAAACATTATACTGTGCAGCCGTGTTATTCTGTGGCCAAATTCCCTATCAAATGATCAGGACACCAGGCAGTAACAGAAGACATTTTTGTCCCCTACTCCCAGTGCAAACAGCAATTCATGAGAAGATACAACAATGAGCTCTATACTGCAACAGTTTGGGGAATATGTTAATAAAAAAGGGTTAAGCTTCTATGCTGGTTTGGATAAAACATGGATTCCTTGGTCCCACATACAAGCAATGAATGTAGAAATCTATGCTCTTCACCTCATAAGTTGTTCTTTTATCCGTGTGGAAATGCAGCTGATTAAAACCTCGATATCTCTGGAAAACTATTTGCAGTCCTGCTCCATAGCTACGAAGAGATAGGAAATCCAGACTTTATTCCTCTCCAGTGAACTCCCCTGGGTGGAATAATGAGAGCATTAGTCTCTACTTGACTGCACATACCTGTATGTGCTCATACACAAAAAATGAAGAGTCACATCACCCATTAGTAACGTACTGCCATATCTCATAATAGAACACAGCCCAGCACTGAACAGTAGTTCAAAAAGCTCAGTGCAGCTTGCACAACGGGGTCAGAGAGGAAGTAGAGAAAAAAACGATCCTAGAAAGCTGATACAGCACCAGAGATCTGTATAAACAGTATTCAAATTTCTTGATCTGAAATATTGCCAAAAACTTGTTTCAGAGTTGTGGAATATAGCATATATCCTGTGAAGACAGAGCCTTTTTTCAAACAACTCCCTATCATGGAGAAAAGAGGAGCTAAATTACTCAGGGCAGGAGGAAATAAACAAGCCACTGGTGATGGATCCCAGCAGTAAGAGGAAAGCTAATGGAAAGTAACTCATGCATGTTTTCCAACTGTCTGCAGTTTCTACACAGACACTAATTTTCATCTTTTTCATCTAAAATGCATACAATTACATGTGTGCATTTTACATATATATATATGCCTATATATTCTTGATGAAACGACTTAATTTCTTTCCACTACTGTGCATTCTCTTATGTTTGGCATCTTGCAAGATTGCAAGGTCTGTCTTAGCTGGGCTACTGCGCTCTGAGCTATACTGAACTCTTTGGAGAGAGGGAGAAATGAGAAAAAGACATGAAGCAACAACAGGGGCTGAGAGACTCCCAGTAGAAGTGAGGGGCAACCTGCAAAAGGGAGCAGACCCAGAGCTGTGTTGTTCAAGTTACCTGGCTGCTGCTGCCAGAGTATTTGATCCTGCTCCTTCATGTGACAATCTCACAGAAAACTAACCCAACAAAAAAGAATCTTCTAGATTTTCAGTAGCAGCAAGTAAGCCTTCTTACCCTGTGGCCAAACTACTTCTATCCCCAACACAAAGGAAAAAGCACAAGCATTTAATTGAAAGTGCAAGGGAGGAAGTGGGACCTACCATATCAGCAGCAACCCATGTGAGAGGTGGCATGAACTGAAACCCTGAGACGGGAGCTTCCTTAGCAACCCAGAAGAGGCTGTATGGGTTTGTTCAACGACAGTTGATGGACAAGGAGAAACAACCAGATCTGCAAGGACTGGAGTGGGCAGGAGGGACATTTATTATATTTCATCTGGTTTAACTATAAAAATGTCTTAAGTATTTGTCATGCCCTGATTTATTATTTTATATTCTAAACAAAACATTGATTTAATAACTGGAAGCCTTTGGTGTCCCTCCCATGTTAAAAAACAGAATTTGGGGAAGAAAATATAGTCCTTGGCTGCACTTGATTTCAGGTCTAGTGAGGAAAACTTTCAGCAGGGCTCTCAGAGGGGCTGGCAGGGGGTCTCTCAGTAGCAGATGATGCCCACAGTGATCTTTCCAGTCAAATTACTGGCCACTGAATTCCCAGGAACTGGCAGACATGGCTTAACTTTGTGCAGTCCCTTCTTCCGGCTAAGATCTAGACAAAAAAATTTCCTTGTCTGCTTACACCGCT
>NW_009617935.1:102699-108403 GCF_000690535.1 Cariama cristata
AATATACAAGTTTAAATTGCTTATTGAAATATGGGCTTTTCGCAGCAGGAGGAACGAAGTTATCATCAACAGCATGTCTAGGGATCAATTAACTTTCATCAATGTTGGAAAAAGTACAACTTAAATAAGAATAGCCAGCCTGGATTCAGATCATAGAGACACTGACTGATTCATTTAAAAGAAAATCATAAGTATATTGCCAAAACCAAATGAAATACAGTCAGTGGACACCAAGGCAATATCCATTCTTGCTGTATCTCCATTACTGCCAGGGGCTTCACATCAGGGAGCTATTTGGCTGGATTACTTCTGATTTTCAGGAAGTGCTTTACCCCATGATCCCATTCAGAGTTATTGTCTGGAGTTGACGAAGAGAAGTGAAAGCCAGTGGCTGCTGGCACAGTATATCAGAGTAATCTAAAGTGTACAAGAGAAGGAAATTCCTATACTTAGAGTTTTCATTGAGCTAAAAATGAAACAGACTATTACAGAGACCAAAATAGGACTCCATACATTTCTATAATTTATCTAAAAGATTCTACAAACTGGCAAAGGAAGCAACAACATCCAAATCTCCTGTTAATGTTAAAATGAAATTTAACTTCAGAGACATAGCACATAGCAAGGAACAGTCCACCGGCACAGAGAACTTCTACTGTTTAGATCTAGCACCTGGATTAACAGATGGCTGATGCTGTGATACTGATAAATATACATGAATTTATTATGCAACAAAGAAGCAAAGAGCAGGGAGGACATAAAAGTGCTTGAGTATATTGATCAAGCCACAGCTACAGCATGTTTGTAGAAAAATCCCCAAAGTTTCATTTCATTTTGCAGATGGCTGTAGGTAGGGAACTAGTTGCCAAATATTCTGTTTTGGTGATGTCGTCAAGTTTAGCTCATGAATACATGTAAAACATTTTGCAGTTGTTGGAACAAAGCAAGCAATTCAACTTTAGATTTCTTCCATCATTTACTCTCTACAGGTGAGGACTATGTTTCTCTTTAATATTTTGTTTCAGTTACTTTAGGCCTACAACTCTTTTTCACAAATTAAAACTATGTGCTTGTGTGTGTGTTTACACACTTGACCTTCCTCATTAAAGCTGTTGGGTATTCTACAGCACCATGGACATCTTGTGAGAACACAAAAACTACAGCAATGGTTGGATGTCCAGTTGCAAATCTCAGCTCTCATCCAGAAGTGTCAGGCAAAATATTTAAAAGCAACTCTCAACGCAAACTTAATACTTTACCACCAATCAGATCAAGATAAGGACGGTTAACAACAGTGACAAGCTAGGGAAAAAAATCAGCTTCAGAGAGTTTGCCAGGACTGGAAATACCATGATAATAGGAGAATTTAATTACTCTCATGTAGATTTAAATGTCATATGGGGGTATTTTTAGACACTGTACATGAATGTTCCATGGATAAGCTAGTCAGGCAACTGAAAGGGGAGAGTCCAGTTTTGACTCTCTTCCCAGTGTTATTTTTGGCTTGTGTCACAATGTTCCTATCAAGGACTAACTCTGTAATAGTAACTAAAACATATTTATATTCAACATCCTTGCAGGAAGCATGAAGGCCAAAGAAAGAATCCTCTGCAGTAGTGTTTGACTTCAAAACATCAGCTTAGAAGCAGCCAAAAAAGCTAACTGAACATAAAGGGATTATGAGGTGCAGAATAAGGAAGAAAACAGGAAATGATGAATATATCACTGTGTAAATCCAAGGTGTCTCAGCACCTCAAATATTGTGTGCAGTTCTGGCATCCCATCTTAAAAATAGTAGAGCTGAGCTAGAACAGTGAAGGCTGATAAAGATGATCTACAGTCTGAAACAATTTGCATGCAAAGAGTGATTAAAAGGTTAGGACTTTTCAGCCTGGAAAACCAACTGCAGAGGAACATAATAGTGAGCTGTATAATCAGTAGCACAGACAGGATGAATAAGAAACACTTAATCCCTTTTTTTCATAATACCAAAACCAGATGATATCAAGTGAAATTATCACCTAGCATCTTCAAAAAACACAAAAGGGACTATATCTTCTCATACCCTATAATTAAGCTGTATAAGCCATTACAAAAGGGAAATAGTGATGCAAAAAGACGTTATTCAAATTCATGGGGGAAAATCATCAAAGACAATATAACACAAAGGTACTGCCTCTGACTAAACATATCCCTGAGCTGCACATTGCTGTAAGCTGCAGAAGTATACTACGGGAGTACTATTACACTTTTGCACTGTTTTTATACTAGGCATTCACTGTTGGCCACCCTGACAGCATGGTAGGCTACCTAGATCTTTGGTGTGATCCAAGACAAACGTCTTTCTATTCTTATGTCACTCCCTGAACTGTGCTGGAAATACCTAGAATATGAATTTTTTCATTGTATTGTACCCACTGCTGTCTATGCTAACAACAAAACCCAAAAAAGAGAAAGAGTTATAAAAATTGAAAAGTATAGAAAACAAGTTAGTTATTTATACTGCATAACTGGTTGCATTTAGTTTGAGCCAGGATCAGGTTGGACTATACTTTTCCTGACTTGGTTTAACCATGACAAATTACTACCAAAAATGTGCCCATAAAAAGTTAATCAGTCTGACTTACCCCAAAAAAAAGAAAGGGAAAAAAAAAAAGAAAAAGAAAAAGAAAAGCCTATTGGGATATCATTGTGTTCATAGAGTGGCTCTCAACAGCAGTTCTTGCTGGCCAGCTGGACCTGCTGGTCTTACATACAGATTGCTTATAAACTATTATGGCAACTGGAGCCTATCCAAGATTTTCCTTTCCCAAGGAAATAGGCCAGCCAGCTTTGTGACTGCGTTGTGCACAAAGCTACTAAAGAAGAGTTAAGGATCCAACCCAAAATTAATATACATGTATGCTTTGGTTTTCTTCCAATTTAATCTCCTGCATGTTTTAGTGCATTCTGTCATTTTCTTATGGTGACTAGTTTAGATGCATTAATCTGGCACTATATGGATGAGTGTCTATTATAACGGATCTTTCATGTGTGCAGCTTCGGGTTGTGGAAAAACAGTATGATATAGAAATAGCCTCCCATCATTCATTAAATAATATACTAAAAGCAGATTGGATAGATAGCTGTGATATTTTAGATATAGTTAATCCTTCTTTACAGCAGAAAAATAGTAGATGTTCTCCTCGAGTCCCTTTAGCTGTGTTTTTTACAATTTCACTAAATATAATAGGAAAGTAAATTAGGATATTTTAATGAAGCTAATAATTTTATTTTTGCCTGGAGGAGGGGTGTTGACAGTTCTTATTTAAAAAAGAAATACACAAAATGTCAGTTTTATCTCAAAAGATGCTTTGGTGGGGGAAATATGACCAATAAAAACCTTTCTACTAATAATGGAAGAGCATTTTAAAATATTGCTCTACCATTGTCCTCAATAACCACATCCCATACATCTCAAAATTAAGAACCAAAAAATAAAAAATTATTTTCAATTTCTGGGTTACCACATTTCCTTGGGAATAGCATTTAATTCCTCGATCCCTGACTTGTATATAAAGATGAGGCATTAGGTATTTGGATGTATTTTTTACTTGTACCATAAGGTGAAGACAAAAATCTCTCACGTACAGCCCTTAACAAAACAGGGTCCTGACAAAATTCAGAGCCTCTAGATACCGCATGCAATAACAACTCCAATAAACACCTGTGTTGTGCTCCTGTGTCAACAGTTTAAGAGTATTTATACCTCCACCTACATATACAACATATTCTTTTACTACAGTGATCAAAATGCTAACACATGGAAAAACAACCACAGGGAGACAACTGAACAAGCGCATTACTCAAAGCAGCAATTGCAGTTTACTGAAATTAGCTCTGCTTCATTCCTTTCATTCCAAGCCTTGCAAACAAGTCACACTACATTGTTGCTCTTTTTAGCATAGCTTCTGATAAGACAATTTGAATATGTCTTCCTAGATCTTTCCTGGCTGTCTCCCCAGTGCCCAGATGACTCAAGAACTGACAGATGCAGAGCACAACCTTTGTTCCAATAACTAGTCACGTGCACCTCTGAGCCTAAAAAGAAGAAGAAATAAAAAAAATACCACACTTTTAAAGTATTACACTTGATTATTAAAGAGAGAGACTAGGAATGGTAGGATAAAACAGAGCACGGGGACCTGGAATGAAAAGAAATGAGGACAAGGGAGCAAGCCTTAGGCACAGGCAATTGCCTAGGGCAGCAGGTACTCAGGCAGCAAACAGTCCAAGACATGGAGAGGTCATGGTGTTCCTTTATCAATGCTTAAATGCAGCATTACCAACTTTGCCCATGCTACCCTGCTGCTCAGTTTTGCTTTGCTAGCAAGCCTTGAGCCAGCTGTGATAAACTCTGTAAGAAGAGAGCAATCAAGGGAATGTTAACCACAAGATATTGACTGTCTAGGACAGAATGGGCTTTACCACCTTCCCCCAGAACTTGTTGCCCCTCCTCTCCAGTTCACAGTGTGCAGCTGGTCCTGACGAACACAAAGGATCTATGGGGAGATGGAAAATCTAGACTAACCCTGTCTCTTCCACTCTTGTTCACTGAAAAATATCTTCCCAATGGAGCCATGCAACCAGGCTCTCCCCTACCCAAAGTGCAAAGAGGAGCCCGCTAACAAGTAAAACAGGCCTGGACCCCACTGGGGATTCTCCACAAAGGTGATTCAGAGTCAGGTCTGTTAAAACCTTATCTCAGTTCTCTCTATTCCTGCATGCATCAAGACCTTTTTACAGCATCACAAAGAAGGACAGATGTCATCGTATACAAGGGCAGCCACACACAAACACTCCCCCTCTTTCTCCTGGAGGCTGCTTTATCTGCTTCATGTATCAGAGTACGATCTAACCCCACAACTTGTGCTGGGCATAGCACCCAGAAATATCCCCTCATTGAACGCATCCCAAGGTAGATTTCTAGCAGATCTCTAGCTTCCCATTCCCATCAGATCAAGCTCCGTGTGGCAGTGATAGCATGCAAAACTGCTCAACAGTCTGTGGCTCAAGCAGAGATTTTACCTGAGGGCAACAATATCGGCCAACATCAGCTGCCACCCTGGTATAGGTGAGCTAGATAACCAACACCTCCAGCTGCAGGAAGAAACCAGCTGAGGTAAGACTGATGAAATGAACATTGCTTTGTCACCCAGGTCAGGAGGCAAGTTAGTCCTGTCCTACTACACAACAAAAAAGCCATATGCCTGAGAAGCCACTGTTATCTGCAGCTTCAGGACTATCCTGAATTCCTGCAGCCCTTGGCTCTCTTGAGACATAAAGCAAAGCTCATGGCCATATGGCAGTTTTGATATGACATTTCTCAAGTCATGACATTTAGTCAGCTCTAGGCTATGGCCTGGATTTCCGAAACCAGCAGTTGCACAGTCACCTCATCAAAGTGAATGAAGGTTTGTGATGTTTCAATGAGGATCATTGTCATCTTCGGGGGTGGGTGGGGTGGGGTGTCTTTCCTCAGGCAATTTGCCACTCCCTTGAACTCTGTCTAGGTCAGGTAGAGAGGCCCAGTCACAGCTCTCACTGCTTTTATCGCCACATCTCTGGCAGGCAGAGAACTGCTGTCACACCCATTTTACCAATGCAAAAGTAGCACTTTTTCCCGAGGTGTCTCTGAAAAAGAATCTTTACTCTATATTATCCT
>NW_009617935.1:108414-110935 GCF_000690535.1 Cariama cristata
TACACGACAAAATAGATGATTTTCTGCTTTGCTTCCAAAAATGACACTAGGATGAAAGAAATGTCTATGTTACTGTGAGAAAATACAGAATACCAGTGCCTGGTGCCAAAGACAGATGGATTGAACTTCAGTTCTATCTCCTACGACAAACAAAATTGCAGTAAAATACCGATCTCAGAGGCTGTTGTGGCACGGAGTTAACTCCTTCCTGGGTACTTTCCAAGTCAGCTTTGCCAGCGTGGCCTTGCTAGGAGCAGCGGCAGGGCGGAGGCTCGGCCGTGCCGTTGCAGCAAGGGAACAGGGGGTGGCGGTGCGGCTCCGCTGGCCGGGCAGGGCTCTCGCCCGCCGGGAGGAGTCCCTTCCCTCCCCCTCGGCCGGGCGGCTCGAATGAAACCAGAAGGAGGAGGACAGATGCAGAAACAGTCCGGCTATTCCTGACTAACCTGCACTTGCATATAACACCTTGAAACATGCGATCCAAAATAAAAAAAGAAAAAAAAAAAAAAACCCTGAGTGAACGGCACTTCATTTTCCATGCAGTCCTAGAGACACCCATAGGAATAACATTGTGTGTGTTTAAGATAAAGCCCTTGTTGTCGAGTTGTTTCACATTTTAACTGAACACCTCAATTTTCATACTTACACCTGTTTCCTCTAAGGTTCCTGCAGCTGAAAATAATGTTTCCAGGGTGCAAACCCAGCTTGTTCCGTAAATCCTCACACACAGAGTTTAGTCGAGATGAGGTGTTAATCCAACATAAGTCAACTTCAACAAATTGGTATTGATGGGGCAATCAGTTACATGCTATTTCCTTATTTCTTCAAGTAGGAAAAAGCCTTAATTCATTTCCCTTTCAGATCTTGGCTAAGCATTGTCTGAATTGCTGTGCAGGCAAAATTCTTTCTCTCTCCCCTTCCCCCGCTCCCTCAAACTTTCCAGTCAGCATTCCTAGTTACAAGGAGACAAATCTATCTCAGAAATCTCATTAAATATTTTAAAGCCCAGAGCAAACTGCCATTTCTTTTGCCACAGAACTCACAGGCACAAATAGATGTACATACTTGCAAAATAAAGTTAATAACAATGCAACAGTTCTTCCGACAGAGGCAGTGCCAATGTGCCAAGAGCTTCTAAACCTGTATGGGATGTCAATGGCATCTGAGGACACCCTCTACGAGAGTAGTTTCTAAATCCTGAATCCATTTCAGGCGTATTTTGTGCATGAAACCACATTGGTTTCAACTATAAAAACCATCCAGAATTCAAGTTTGTGCTGGAATTTGGGAATGGAGAAGAGGGCAGGGAAAAGGAGGAGGGGAGGAAATGTTTCACATTTTTTAGACTATTTTCTAATCTTCTCAGTAGTCCTCACGCATACGTGACGAGAATGTAGTATCTATTGTTTACTGGAAATGCTTTTGTGACTGTCTGTATGTCAGCAAAAGGGTCTAACATAGTTTACATTCCTTCCTAGCTGTGATGTGTCTTCCTCATTGTTTTTCCTGCCTTATCCTGTCCATTCGTTCTTTTTTTTTATCCTTCCACTTTTCTGTTACATTTTTCCCCTGCCTATCGTAGTTCTGCCACATACCTCCAATTTCATCCTCTCCACAAATTCCTGCTCCTCTCTCCCAGCTGGTACCCCCACAGCTTATCTCCAACCTTTCTGCTCCCATACATAACCTTGCCCCATTTATAAAGGAGTGTGTCACTCCATTGCCCTTAACCAGTAAAATTATTCTCACTTATCATTAACGTGACCTCTCCTGTTACATGCCACATTAGAACAAAAGGGGATGACATTAGCCAGACCAAGTGACTAGAAAGGCCAGAGCTCTCTCCTCCTCTTAAACAAAAAAATGGGAGAGAGACAAAGAGTAAATCAGGGTTGAAAGGATTCTGGACTCCTCATCATGGAGCCAGTTCCTCCTCTCCATCCTGAGTTTTCTGAGAATAAAGAAGGTGCCCTGGTTTCTTACGTTTTGGTATACCCTAAGACAAGGATTGCCCCAGTTTCTCCCCAGTCACCCTGTACCCTCACTGCTGTCTGAAGTTCTGGTAAAAAACAAGCTACGCAGGCTCATTTTGAGACCCAGCATATCTGAATGAAGTTAAAAGCCACATTAGTTTTCATTTGCTTTTAAGAAACATCAGCTTTTCCAGTAAAATATCTACTTTTAGTTTGGTGGGGACTTTTTTTTTTTTTTAAAATCATGCGACCCTGGATCACCTACTTCTTTTTCTAAAGCTTGCACTTTCCTTTCCCCAAGACAGTGGATGTTCCCTTTTTTCCTCCTCCTTTCAACCCACCGTGAGTAGAGTGTTTGTTTAAACAGTAACTCCAAGCTGTGTTGTGAGAGAGTGTGACAACCTCAGCTCTCCCCGGGCTCACGTTCACTGCGCTGTTTCCCTGTCTAAGAAGCTGCCCATGACCGTGCAGGCAGGCACAGAACTTTGCAGCGGCCGAGCCAGTCGGGGGTTTTTTAAGCTTTAATTTCGCAATTCCCTCATCACCTACAA
>NW_009617935.1:111015-111300 GCF_000690535.1 Cariama cristata
GCTCCCAAACCACCAGCCCTGCGGCCCCCGAACACAATCCCGCCTGAAAGCTTGATCTTCACAGCAGGGACCACTGTATTTAATGCAGTTTCGCGTCTTAGATTTTAGGTTGAAACTTACATACATATGCACAAAACGCAGCTATGTGTGAAATACAGAAGTATCTAAAATATGTAACATAATGCAAAGTATCTATAAGGGACGACGCACGAGGACAGTATATATGTTTAAAACGTCTGTCTGTGCTCGTTCCCGCGGAGAGTACGGGTGCAACAGAAACCCGCT
>NW_009617936.1:0-63411 GCF_000690535.1 Cariama cristata
AGTAAAGGGGGGAGATTCCCTTTTTTCCTACTTTTGTATTTGTAAAAACATTTTTTGTTGTCTCTTATGACTGTGGTCAGAGTGAGTTCAAGCTGAGTTTTTGCCTTTCTAATTTTCTCTCTGCATGCCCTGACAACTTCTTTGTACTCTTCCTGGGTTGCCTGTCCCTTCTTCCAAAGCTGGTAAGCTCTCTCCTTATTGCTGAGTTCCAGTCAAAGCTCTCTGTTCCACCAGGCGAGTCTTCTTCCCCGTCACCTCATCTTGCAGCACATTGGGACAGTGTGCTCCTGTGTCTTTAAGATTGCCTCCTTGAAGAATGTCCAGCCTTCCTGGGCCTCTTTCCCCTTCAAAATTGTTTCACAGGGGACCCTCTCAACCAGAACCCTGAACAGGCCAAAGTCTGCCCTCCAGAAGTTTAAGGTAGCTGTTTTGCTGTCCCCTCTCCTTACTTTACCAAGGTTTGAAAACTTATATCATTTCGTGGTCGCTATGCCCAAGACAGCCTCCAACCACCACATCTCCCATCTGTCCTTCTCTGTTTGTAAAGAGCAGGTCTAGCGGGACACCTCACCTGGTAGGCTCAGTTTGAATGATTAAATAAAAAAAAAAAGAAGAGAAACAGAAGGAATCATTCTGGGTATTTTGACTCATATTCAGTTCACCGTCTTGCTTATTAAAACTAACAATCTTTTCTGTTGATGTAGTACTAACCTTCATTCAGCTTGGCTTGAGGATATAACGAGTTTCTTCTGCACAGAGTCAATCTTGACCCATAGCCCACATACTCTTCCTTTTCTTACCATAAATATACTTTATTATACTGGACTAATGGGATTCCTAAGTTCAAAAAGTTTTTCCTTTCCTATTATTTTCCTTTTAAAAAGTATTTTGTGGGATGTTCTCTTCCTTGTTACTCTATAAATTCTTACTCTCCCATATGCTGTCATTTTCACTCATGAAAGAAAAATTCCATTTTTTTCCTTTCAGAAGCACAGTAGAAATCCAGTGTACTTCAGGATTGTTTTGTTCCAAAGAAGTCTAAGTCATTCATTTACTAACCCTTGAATTCAGACAAGTTGTGCAGAAGTACTTTATGCAGTCAGTATGATAAATTTCAAGCTGTACTGGTAGAGGAATGGAATAATGGAAAAATTATTCATGAATATATTATCCCAAAACTTTAAAGAAACCATACATATTAAGTCCTCTTATCCACTCCAGAAAAGGAATAAATGATAAATAAATATTTCAGGAGTAATTCATTCAAATAATTTATTTTAGAATTATCTATGCCCAGATCCAAAGTCTACTGAAATAATTGATCTCACTTCTGCCTGCTCAGCTTTGTAATGAAATACACAAGAAGCCCCAGTATTTTATAAAGTCATGCTCTCTTCACTTCTGTCAACTTTTAACCTTGTTTAAAGAGTTCTTTCAGGCACTAAATATTCCCTTTTATTTTCAGCTTTCTCATAGCTTCAGTTTTCCTCCCCAGAAGTTTTTACTGTTTAAAAAGATTATAATTACAAATATATGTGACACAGTTATTTTTTAAATTATTCTGATGATACTTTATACTTTTTATTGAACTGAATTGGTAGGCAATTAGATCACAGTTGTCTATTTTGTGGCTCGTTTAGTAATTGATTTATGTTAAATGTAAATATGTGAAAGTTTGTCTACTTTGCTTTTCCATAACTTTAGAATTAAACCCTTGTAAGTATAAAAAACTTGATTTTTTAAGTATACAGAGATTCAAATAAGAAATTAAATAGATCTTCCATAGAGAACAGCAGCAAAAGGCACTAAAGTCCCATATAACCCAAAACCTGAGTAAATAAAGCTTCATGTAGGATGTAGAAGTCTGGAGTTAATTTCTTCTTCGAGGAACTGGAGAATGTCTCCCATCTGGCTCAGTCATTCTTTGGATGCAGCTGGGTTAGGATACTCCCATGGCCTACACATAGTTCTATTTTACTTATAGGTCTGTAAAGGGAACAGAGACATCACATCACTAAGTTCTGCAGCAGCTAACTTTTACAACAGCCAGATTAGGCAGTAGCTTCTTTATGAAATACACAAAGAGTTTTAGGAATGGGAGCCACAAAAACCATTGCACAGCTCAGTACCTTAAACTAGGAACTAAGAAAGACTAAGAAAACTAATGTGTTTTCACACTCCTTTCAGTGTCTTTCCGTTAGGTTTAAACGACCCCTTTTTTATTCAAAATCAAAGAAGGACCAGTCATTTTTTAGTGAAGAGAAAGTTTAACTAACCAGCACTTCAAGGGCTAGGATATTGATTGAGGATGTAGGACACCTCCTTTCAGTTCCTTACTCCATCTGAAGGAATTTAAGCTTACTCTTTTTAGATAAACCAGGGTAGTATGTGTGTATTTATTCAAAAGGCCAAAGAATAAGCACCCATTGTTTTAGCCTAGTCAACAGAGCACTTACCTAGGAGAGGTAAACGTGAATCCCATTCCTGATTCCAAAGGCCTGTATTTTTGTCTGAAGTATTTAATGGAGCAGGGGCCAGATATAGAACCAGAATATTCCCAAGTGCTTTTCTTAAATGTAGTCTAAAGTCATGTTCATATTCTCTGGTCCAATGAGTGTTGAATGGTTGCATACCATGGGTACCTATCTTCAGGAAGATATTCAGAATATCTTAGAGTGCAGTAATAAAAGTATTCACAGAAGAGCTGTGATTTCGAATCTTTGCAGCCAGAAGAGGCAGTTATCCCCATTTCTCCTCTCTCTCCTTGCCTTACTCCTTAACATGAAGCTATTGAAACACACATTATTAAAGAAAGTTTTGATTTTTGTATCTTGATTAGAGACAACTGTATCTCCTCAATCTCAAGCTATTTGCAGGGCAACTCTACTTTAGATCTGGAGACATAACTCTCTGGTGCACTCAGGGCATGTAATTAAGTGAGACTGTTCTGAGCGTGCAGTGTAACTGAGCAGCACATCTGCAGTAAGTCTAGTGCATTGACCTATTGCAGTGGTGACAAGTCTCCTTGTAACTGGGAACTTCACCTCTTTCTTCAAGGTGGTGTTTCCCTCTCTGCTCTGTAGAGTGAGTCATCTATACCCACAAGAGTGTCAGAGGCTGAGCCAAAATCCACTTGGCATTTTTTATAATCTGTGTTAGTGGCTATTCATTCAATACTATGTTTGCTGTTAGTTCCTTTATGTGACTGTCCCCAAAGGTTTTATAAAGTGCTCTGTATCTAGCTTAAATACTTACTGCATTGCTAAGTACCGTGACACTTCAGTCCTGTAGATTTAACCCCAGGTGTTTCAGTCAATGTAAAAATTTGATGTCATTTTCAACACACACAAAAATCCATGACTAATTTAAAGCTCTCAAATTCTTCTTTCATCAAAGATGTAAATCAAATTTCATATGAAATACAATTATACTGCTTATTTCAGACTACTTTCATTATTTTTTTGCCACATTAACAGTTTAGGTCTCGAGAGTACTGATGGAAGAGGTTGCTTAACACATTCAAACCTTAATCAGTATAAACTGCCTGGAAGCAAGCATGTACCCTACAAGTACTGTTCAATTTGCAAAGAGCCCAGGTCTAGATATAAGAAGAATGGAAGGCTGAATATGTCCAAAGATCCAGTATCCATTCCTTTATTTATTTCTTCTTCAGAAAAATTTCTAGATTGAATGGAGATTTTGGTTCAGAAAACAGGGCAGGATTCATGGAACATTTTTTTTTGATTGAAGAAAACAAATATTTGTGTGGAAGTATGTTTACATATAAATATAAATTTATATATACAGAAAAACAAACCTATGGATAAGTTTTTAGGCTAGAATTTGGTCAAAAGTGGACAAGGCGATGGTTCTGATATTCCTCCAGAATGCACAAGAACAAAGAACAAGGTTTTGTACTCTCTAATTCAGCATCTTTGTATTCCACGATTCATTTGAGTGATCTTATCATACCATTATTTATTCCACTGATGGTGTTTCTTCATGTCAAATTGTTCATTACATACATAAAAATTAATTAAAAAAGGTTTCAGAATCCTGTTTTTTCTTCTCGCAGGTGAGCTAAAAATTGTGATGTGGGAATTTTTTTGTACTAATATTCAAATGCTTAAAGGTTTTGTGTGATGCCAAAGTACCTTTCCACAGCATGTCTACAAAAAGATTGATCACTTAAAAATCAGACCCTACATTCTTATTTTACAAATTTGTACTTGAAATGATGTACAATACATTTATAAGCAGAAATGTAGGTGCCTTTTATCCAATAAGTATCTCATCTCATTTTCAGTTTCACCTTCAAATCATTCAGCTTTGCAGTTCTCTCAGGTAACTTGCTCTCTCGATGACATTTTTTCAGATAAGAAGCTCTACACAAAAATTATTGAAAATATTACTATGGTAATTCCATGGATTCCATTGCCAGGTTCTTTTTTTTTTTTTTTTCCTTTCTCTGAGACCTCAGTAAAATACAGTTTAACATTTTTTGATATGACATGAAGCACAACACTGTGGGTGAGAAAAATGTCATGGTAATTTTTCACCAAACTGAAATCTGTAAATATTTACAGTTAAGTTAGAAAAAATATTCATATTTCTCTGATTGAAATAATCAATTAACATTTAATAATAGTTATGATCACTTACTCTGTACAGCAAACTAAACTTTTTTTGTTGTCACTTTTTCCCTTATACTCAAGTTTGCTGATTTTCATGGTATGGTTTAGAAAAAAAAATAGAATCATTAAAATGAGATTCATTGTTGGATACAGTTTTTTTAGACTTGTAGCTGAAAGAATTTTAGTTTATAATTCTTTCTTTTTGGGTACCAATGGTATCTGTCATGGTGTAGAACATTTCACTTACTTTATCAACCCTCACAGTCGGAATTAATCTCTTAGTTTCTCAAGACTTTGTTCTTCAGAGATGGTATAAATCAATACAGGTCCATTAAGTACAGTAGCATTAAACTAATCGTATTAGTTGAAGTTCTGACTAATATGCTGTAAGCAAGGAGCTTCATTTACGTTTTCAGGCATTTTCATTATAAATTTTCCCTAAGATTCCCTCTGTGTTTCACAGTTAAATATCTAGAGGTAGGATTATGGCCCAACATCTATGAGAAGATCTTTTAGATTGCTTTTCATGTGTAACAGGTTTTGTAGGTCAAGTCATTCGGTCGTACAGATGTTCAAGATAGCCACCTTAAGAAAATAATTCCTCCTATCTGATAAGTGTCAATGGAAAGAAAGTGAAAATGTAATTACAGAAAAAATAACATTGTTCCAGGTTAGTTGAGGGCAGAATTTTCATAACCATATTCTTTAATAAAATTATGCTAGGTCACAAGCTGATGTTCAGTCCTTTGCATCCACCTAGGACGATATCATCTGAAAAGGGAGAAGGTATAACAGAGTTCACTTAGAGAATTTTTTCATGCAGAACTAGCAAATAAATTATCACATATTAATTTTTCATCTACAGCATTTAAACTTCCTTAAGCCTTAAACCCGAGCATAATTTTCTATAGTACAAAGATAAGATACAAGATTTCCTTTCAGAAAAAAAAAAAAAAAAAAGCAATAGGTTAGTAGTTGGATTCTATAGCTCCGTCAGCACCTCAGGAGTTCTTCTCAGATACAGAAACCTTTGACATGTTTAAATTGTATTATCATGGACATTTTTTCATAACCTTAGTTCATGGATTAGTATTTCCACAATCAATAATTTTTCACTAAAAGTGGTTCTTCAGAACATTTTCCTAAAGACGTGAGGATAACTACACCTTAACCAAATGAAAACTCAGATACATGTGCACAGTGGTAGGATATGAAAGTACATACAAACCAAACATCCTCTGCTGACTCCATCTCCTCATTCTTCTATGAGGAAAATGAGAAAGAAACCAAAAAAAGTTTTAGAGAAATTTGACAAGCATTTGTTTCATCCTCACAAGTTTTGAGTATAAGATACTAAATTTATGATGCTCTTTGGGGAACTGTTATGCATTTTGAGGCAGTAATTTATAGGTTCAATTATACAGCAACGAAAAACATAGTGTCCAAAATCTACTTCGGAATGGAGCCTTTTTAAAGCCAAAGTCTGTTACACAGTGTGATCTCAGTCCGATTAACATTGAAAAACAACTCCATTTTAATCAATAGCTTCCATTTGTTGGTCAGAAATGGTAAAATTTTATCTGTCAAGCAGATTCACACACTTTGCACCTACTTTCGTTAAAAAATGCAATCACAAAATATTGCACATTTCATAATAAGGCCAGAAGATGGAGAAGAGCCAGAAAGACTGTCAAATAAGACAAACTTCATTATTTGTGTCAGAATCCAGATGTGACCTCATTTTAATGTAGATTCAGACGCTTCAGCACATATGAAATACACATTAACACTCCCTCTCCAACCTTCATTTGAAAATAGCTTAATTACAAGAAATTAATTAATGCTAAAACATAGAAAATCAAACTGCAGAGCTCAAGTAGCCAAACCTATGTTGGCTGGGATTTACTCTCTGCCCAATGGTTTCCCTGGGGACACAGATCAGAGTCAAGTCTCCACCACATACAAATGAACTACGTTAAAAGACATTACTCTCAGCCCTGAGAGGTGTGTAAAAATACACTCCTATTTCAGACACTACAGATTGTCTTGCTTTTCTGTGCTTACTCAGTCTAGTTCATATTTGTTCAATCATAGTTCATGGTTAGGATCCCTACATGTTACTGGGGAAAAAATGTTGATAAAACATATCAATTATTTTTAAAATAGTTTTTTCCTGGTAACAAGAGTACCCTTTTCATTTGTGACTCAGTGCCTGGGACAGAGACTTGTAAGAATCAATATGACTTCAGGCTTCCAGTGAGTAAGAGACTGCTGTAAGGTCAGAAGCAAGTCATAATAGACATTTTCAAGTATCTCCACAATTGATGCCAAAATAGAACAAGTTAATTTCAGCATAGGGAGCCTATCAGATGCATTCATGTTGATAACCTGTGAAATAAACACATTAGCATGTGAGGAAACCAAAGTTAGCAGTGGCAGCAGCAATGCTAACAACAGCAGTTGCCACATGCTAAAAAGAGTCCAAGGTTTGTGAGGTCCCTGGGGAGCATCTGAGGTAGTTTCTGACCCTCTAACACCCTTGGGCTGTTGCCCCATCCCACTCGGTGGGTGAGGTTCACTTTGAGATTCTCTGCACGGTAATCCAGAGTGATGGCAATCACTCTAGAGGCTCAAAGTCACGCATTTACTGAAAACTTGGCCAGATTACAACAGACAGTAACTTGGCAGAAGTTATGATTATATTGCGACAACAAACTCACAACAATTTTACTCTTATGTACCCAGAATGAAATACAACAAACTCTCCAACAATATTACCCTTATATGCCTAGAATGAAATACAGAAACACATAGAGAGAGAGAGAGATGTAAGAGAAAGAAAAGAGAAAGGAAAGGTGTCACCACCCTTGGATCCAGCAATGGTTTTTCTTCTGCTTGTGGTCCTCAGGTTGTGGGTGCGTGTGTGGCTCCTTGAAACTTCTCCTTTTATAGGCTTCAACTCCGTCTCAGGGGAGGGGATTTTTCTTGGCTGGCACATGTGTAAACTTCACTTCAAAAAGTTTGAGAAATGGGTCTGGGGTACCTAGGGGGCTCCAGTCATTGTGAGGGGTCTTTCACGCCATCATAAGCCCCTTCCTCATCATTAACTCTGTATGACCCCTGGCCATACAGGGCATTCTGAGTCCATCAGAACAGGGAGCTGCGCACCCTCCAGCACATCCCCCCCTGCCATGTTAGCCCACTTCTCCTTGCTGGGAAGAACCGATTTTGCAGCAATGTTTGAGGCATCCCCAATAACCTTTTTTCTTTCTGCTAGACCGAGATATGACCTTTTGTCTGTGCAATTGCAGTTTGCGGGCAAGTATGCGCAAATGACAGACAATATTTCAGTTTGCAATATAGAGAAGCTGGTTTGCAAGGCAATACCTCCCCTCCCCTTTTTTCCTCCTTCGCAAGGTGAGCCAACCCTTCTGTTAGCCACGAGATGGAAGCTTGCAACACCCATTCATTAAACAGTCCTCTATAGCTGTGTGTATGGCGGGACCAGGCAGCAGGCAACAGGTCTTGTGAGAGAGATAGGTGACAGCTCGTTGATACCAGTGGTCCTTGTGGCCGGTTACCATGGGAAGCTGCACATAACCAGTTCCTAGGGAATGCTGGGACCAGGGTGAGCAAAGAGGGAGTAGAACCTGAGGCGAGTGGCATGGCATTTGTGCAAGAGGGCAAAAGAAGGGCAGAGCTCTCCACCAGTTGTTGGGTTGCTGCCTGCTCTGCTCACCCGCAGGCTTAGACTGCTGCCCCGACAGTCACCTCAGCTAGCTGTTGGCTGTACAAACCTACCCAGCAGCTTGAGTTCTCCAGGGAATTAGAAGGGTTTATTAGGCTGTGCTTTGAGATCATCAGAGGCACAGTGGCAGAGACCAGGCGAGGGCTGTGCTGTGCAGCAGCCAGGAACCATCTACCTAGCCAAGCTAGCCTGGGGCAAGTGGAGGTGACCACCCAGACAGAGCTTCATATCGGGGAAGCTACTGTCTTGGTGGAGGGTTGTAAAGTCTGTGCCACACACTCCTGGGTGGATGAGGGTGGAGGCTCCACATGCGCGAGGTGTGCCCTGGTGGAGTCAGTCAGTCGGTGGGCAGAGGAGCTGCAGGAAGAAATTAGCGGATTACACTGTATTAGGGAGAGGGAACAGGAACTAGAGTATTATTCGAGGCATTGCAAGAAGAAATATTAGGGCCCTGTGACACTGAGCTCCAGGGACTACCAGGCAAAGAGGATCAACAGCAAACAGACATCACCTTGGAGAATGAGGCACCACGGTCACCAGTAACTCATGGTAACAGGGTATCAGTTCACCCCATTGAGTACCAACCAGTAACAGATATGAAGTCTTGGCAGTGGATTAAGCCAAAGAGCAAGACTCACAAGGAGAAATGAAAGGTGCAAAAGGAAGCAGCAAGTCCTAGTATCAGACGACTCCCTGTTGAGAGGTACCAAGGCACCCTTCTGTCAGCCTGATATACAGTCAAGGGAAGTTTGCTGCTTGCCAGGAGCCAAGATCCAGGATGCTACAGAGAGACTACCATAACTGATAAGAAGACTATTATCCCCTACTTCTTTTCCATGTGGGCAACAATGACATGGTACAGCATAACCTGGGCAAGATTAAGCAGGGCTCAGTGCCCTGGGGGCACAAGTGAAGGGGACAGGGACCCAAGTGATCTATCTTGCCAGTCAGAGCCAGGGGTGTGGGCAGAAGTCAACGCATCATGCAGATCAACACCTGGCTTCATGGCTGGTGTCATCACCAGGGCTTTGGCTTCTATGGTCATGGGACATTCTTCAATGAATACAGATTACTGGGGAGACATGGGATCCACTTGTCTAGAAAAGGAAAGGAAATCTTCTCTGTCAGATCCACTGACTTAGTGGCAAGGGATCTGTTGGCATCTGACATGGAGAAGGCTGAGGTACTCAACAAGTTTTTTGTCTCAGTTTTCACTGGCAATTGCTTTTCTCACATCTTTCAAGCCCCAAGGCAGAGACTGAGGAGAATGAAGTCCCAACCATCATAGAAACAAATCAAGTCTGAGATCATCTGAGGAATCTGAACATGCAGAATTCCATGGGACTTAATGAGGTGCACCCCAGGGTCCTGAGAGAACTGGCAGATGTAGTCGCTAAGTTGCTTTCTGTCATATTTTAAAAGTGATGGCAGTCAGGCAAAGTCCTCAGTGACTGAAGAAAGGGAAACATCACACCTATTTTTGAACAGGATAAAAAGGAGGACCCTGGGACTTATCAACCGGTCAACCTCCTCTCTTTGTTCAGTAATATGGAACAGATCCTCCTGGAAGCTATGTCAAGGCATATGGATGACAGGGAGCTGATTAGAGTCAATCAACATGACTACACTAAGGACAAATCATTCTTGACTAATCTGGTGGCCTTCTATGATGGAGTGACTGCATTAGTGGATAAGGGAGTAGCAACTGATGTCATCTACCTTGACTTCTGTAAGACCTTTGACATGGTCCTACACAACATCCTTATCTCTAAATTGGAGAGATATAGATCTGATGGATGGACTATTTGATGGATAAGGAATTGGCTGAATGACCACATCCAAAGAGTTGCAGTCAATGGCTTGAGGAGTGGGAACTTCATGAAGCTCAACAAAGCTCAAAGTGCAAGATTCTGCACTTGGGTCGGGGCAGTCACCACTACCAGTACAGACTTGGCGATGAGTGGACTGAGAGCCACACTGTGGAGAAAGACTTGGAGGTACTGGTAGGTGAAAAATTAGATATCAGGCAGCAATGTGCTCTTGCAGTCCAGAAAACCAATCGTATCCTGGGCTACATCAAAAGCTACTTCCATGTCTGGGGTTCCCAGCACAAGAAAGACATGAGCTTGTTAAAGCAGATCCAGAGGAGAGCTACAAAAATAATCAGAGGGGTGGAAAACCTCTCCTATAGAGAGAGGCTGAGAGAGTTGAGGTTGTTCAGCCTATAGAAGAGAATGTTCTGTGGAGACCTTATTGTGACCTTTCAACACTTAAAGGGGGCTTATAAGAAAGATGGAGATAAACTTTTTACCAGGGCCTCTAATGATAGGACAAGCGGTAATAGTTTTAAACTAAAAGAGAGTAGATTCAGATTAGCTACAAGGAAGAAATTTTTTATGATGAGGGTGGTGAGGCACTGGCACAGATTGTCCAGAGAAACTGTGGATGCCCCATCCCTGGAAGTGTTCAAGGTCAGGGTGCATGGGGCTTTGAACAACCTGGTCTGGTGGAAGATGTCTCTGCGCACAGCAGTGGAGTTTGAACTAGATGGTCCTTCCCATCCCAAACCATTCTATGATTCTATGAAAAAGCAGAGACATGGAAATATAATGAAAGGTTGAAAGAAAATTAAAGCTACCATAAAACTGTCTTTTTATTTTCCACAACTCCTCATTGTCTGACATTCATTTACATTCTTCTGACATAAACTCATTAAAGCTTTAGATTGACAAAAATAGAAAGAGTCAAATTTCTCCCCACCTAGAATCAATGTAATCATTACAGAAAAGAGTACTAAAGCAGTTTTATACCAGTAGATATGAATTCAGGTTGAGACAATAGTTATTTTCCTGTGTAACTTTGTAGTGTTATTACGAAATTTGTACTATCTTAAAAGAAATTAACTATAACATTTGTCTTTACTTTGGGCATGTTTCTTTTACAGTTTTCAGTCACTAAGTGAAGTTGTCTCTAGGAAATAAACAAAGAAAGAATTAACAGAAAATGGTGAAGATTCAGGCTATTTATAGAGTGCTTTAATAAGCTTTGAAAATTGCTCAAACTTCCTCTTGAATTTTTTTTCTAAGTGAGATAGTCATCATATACTTATTAGCCATATAAATATTCAGAAAAGTCCATTATTTATCCCATTATATAAATGGATTGTTTACTCATTAATCTATGAATAATTCAAATAAAACCTTATCTTTCCTTCTAGAAGTGAATTCATGGATCATTGCTGTCTTCACTGCCTTCCATTTGTTTGCAGTGAGAATCTAAAAACAGTTACTAGAGGTATCTGAACATTCTCAAGTCAAATGTACTGAAACTTGATTATGACACCTGAATACAAGAAACATCTTTATTGTACTCCATTGCTAATAAACAAAAGAATAGAATTAAGACTTGGTGGACTTCCTAAGGGAAAATTGAATCCATGAAAATTACTGGATTAGTTCCCAGAACTATTAACAAATTTAGGGTGAATTCTTTGTATATCTTTGACAAGGGGGAAAATAAGTATAATACTGAAAAGAACTATTAGCAGAAGAGGTCATCCATGGTAACTTGTACTATAGATAACGTTACATCAGTAAGATGATCTGCACTTGAAAACACTATGCAGTCTAGTACTTTCAGGAAATAAATCTAAAATAACTGCTGCCAGAAATGAGAGTGACACTAATTCTTCTCTTTTGGGGGCGAGTGTTCTAGCCACTGTGGGACAACAGTAATTGAGTAAATCAGATCTTTTATTTAGGCCTTTGTGATCCACCCTCCCCTAGAGCTTTCCCTGAGCCTTCTCTCATTCCTGCCTGCAGCCCAGGAACCTACAGGCAGCTCCTGCAACTCCTAGAACCCAGTCCATTGGGATCCACCAGCCCTCCCTGTACCCACATAATGCCAGTATTTGAGAGAGTTGTCTGGCCAGTTTAGGAACTCAAGTATAAAAAGACTACTGTGAATCACATGAAATTATTTAAACCTTAGTCTGATAGTTTATCTGAAAAAAGGACAGATATTCAATTATTTGTTCAGACTGTCTTTAGGCTTCTACAATAAGAATAAATAGATTTTAAGGGAACATTTGGGCATGCCCTTTGAAAAATAAGGAGTTTGGAAAGCAAGGGCATTTAGCTTAATGATAATGAATTTAACTTATACAAGTATAGACTGTATCATTTGGAGATGCCACTATAACTAAAGAAATAGCAATGCTGTAGATACAATTCATAATTTTCTGAGGAAATAATTTATTTCTGAGTAAGGAAGAGGAATATGGAGTGGGATAAAAACATATTCTTTAGTTTTGGGACTCTGAACACCAGCTTGTATACCCCAATATTTTTTAATTTTACTCTCAACATCTTCCTGCTGTCATCTAGCATTACATTAGACCAGCTTGAAATATGTTGGTAAAGATGAACTGCTAATGATGAATTTTAATATGTATTAGACTTGTTTGATATTATGCAATCCAGGAGCAGTAATGTTGAGATTAGAGTTGTTAGAAGAAAGAAAAATTTAGCACGAAAGTTAATACAGTCCATCTTATGAAAATGTCTTGTGGACAACAGAGGAGCAAAAAGTAAGTGTTATTTCTCATAGTTTTCTAAATCACCTTGGAAAATATCTCACTGCAGTGTCTTAGTCTGATAGAAATCAGGTGGTGACTTATCTTCCTAACATGAAAATATTCAGGTATTTGGAGGAATCTATTTGGGTTTTACGGACTCTCAGGAACTATGAAATTATGTTTTACACTTACTTGAAGCACATAAAAAGTACTACACAGTAAACTTTCAATTACTTAGTCCTGTGACTTTGTAAAGCTAAATAAGGCAAGGGCAGAACTATGATATATACCTTCATATCTCTGTTTTTTCATCATAGCAGCTAAAAACTAATAATGAGTGTAAGTGACCAATGATATGTCTAGAGTTGACAGCTGACATGCCAATCAGCAATTCCTGGATCTATTTCTTCCACTGCAAATGCTCTCTGTTAGGTGAATCCTAGAAGAACTAAGAATTGGCAACTACCAAACTGTTAAAATTATTCTCAGCACAAACTTCATAATGGACAAAACAAGCGCAGGTACTTGCTGTGTTTGAGAGGTCAGCTATCAGTCTCGTAATGACTAAATGCCTGCTGTTCAGACATACTTTTCGAAGCCAAGGTTTTTATAAGGTACTCCTTTTATGTACGCTGTGTAGATGTCATTTGCATATGTGTGTGGACAAACGTGCATAAATACATAGTGTACTTTGTCCAAAGAAACATAGTTGAAAAGGCTGCATAGCCACAGTTAGGTGGTCTAGACATACACAAGACATTTCTAAAGCTTCTGACTTTGAAAAGCCTATCCATTGTCATCAAAACTAAAAGAGCACATGGGGAAGTATGTTTATGTCTTGGGATGGAATGAACTCAAAACTTCCCAATTATTAAGCAGAAGATGATTTAAATAGCCACTCTCTTTTGGTGTAATCCGCTAAACGGCTTTCTTTGGACCTTGAGTCTGATGTGCTCAGTACTGTAGAGGAAATGAAAGACAAGTTTTCTCAGTGACTCTAAAAGAACATAGTTAGAATTATACATGGAGAAATATGACCAGGTTAATCAGCACTAATTTTTAAGGAATAGCACAATGATGTGTGCTCTATTGAAAGCTGTACATTGTAATGTGCAAGAGATCTTACTTACATCTTTGGAGGTTATGAGTATGAATCAAGTATAAAAAAGGCAATAGCAGATGAAAAACAGAAAAGTAATCATCAGGTGTAGACGAAAAATGTCAGGGAAGTCTCCCAAGAAAAAACAGTGAAAATGTGAGTAGTATGGACATTCAGACTAAGAGAAAAATTTATCTTGACTATACTGGCAGAAGAAATGCATTGACTAGAAAAATGAAATAAATATCTTCTTTCTTTGCCTTGTTTTTTAAGAACTATGTCCTACCACATTTTGGGGAACACTAAATATCTTCTTTCTTTGCCTTGTTTTTTAAGAACTATGTCCTACCACATTTTGGGGAACACCTTGTAATCACAAAAAATCACAGAAAAGGAAGTCTTACATGTGTTTGAATAATAAATCAGTTCTCTCAGGAACATCATAAATTTGCTCAGAATTGCCAGCCTAATAGATTACAACAGCACATCGAGTAGCACAGAAGAAAATTTACCTGGCACAAAGGCACATTTTCGTTACAATGGAGTTATTTGTTATGAAAAACAGTCTTCTCTACTGACAGATACAAAGTTACACTCTCTCCTAAATCCTAGAAGCAAATACCTTTTTGGTATTATATTATCATCATTCTTTCTGCTGGTACTGTTTGCTTATTATCATAACATCTATGGACCTTCTTCATAATCAAGTCTCTGGCTTACAGAGCACTATGCAAGCACAAAACATCAGAAGCTAATGTTCCATAGAACTAGTAATTTTTCTAACTCATCTAAGCAGAAAGAGACAAGCTCTCATCCTCTTTGCACAGTAGGACAGGACATGAAAAGATGCCCCCACTTGTTTAGCTGCACTAAAAACTTCCATCCAAAACTAGTGAACTTCAGCCCTGCTTTCCAACCAAACTCCAGCCCATCCCACTTGCTACAGTCCAGACTCAGGTCTTCCACACCAGGAATCTCATGACCTCGTTGAGATCAAACATTAATAAGTTGTAGTGAACTTGGCTTACTTTTTTATTATTTAAATATCTCTGTGCCTTTTATTTCAAACATGCTTACCATCTTCACATGACATGGTTATTTTCTTTTTAAAAAGGCATATATCCAGTATCTAAAATCTTCATGTATTTTTCATGTACCACTGATAACTGTTATTTTAATCCAGAGGAACAGTTCACTGGATGGCGGTTAACCAGCAAAGTACTTGGCCACATCATCTGTTTGCCACATCTAGGACTCACAGTTTCTAGGAGCATATTTCAAAATCAGAAATGCCTGTGATTTTTAGAGCATGCCATCTTTGACAGAGTAGTCTAAAGCGCTCAACAGTAGTAGTCGCTAGCTAATCCAATGTGTTGTTATTGTAAAAGAATCACTGATTGTCTATGAATAGAAGATTTAGATGTGTGTTTTTGTGTCCCCTAAAGATCATATATGCCTGTGCAAACTTGCATATGACAGTTTTGTTGCGCCCTGTATCTCTATCTCTTCCACGCTTTCTAGTGCATCTCTTCCCCCACTCCTTGACTTTCGTACATCTCCTTTTCACTCATAATATTCATACAAGGAAATCCACTCAGGATATTTTGCTGAATTAAAATCTATTTCACATTAATGTGAATAAAGCTTAATTTAATCATTTATCCTGCAGTATTTACTGACTTACAGTAAACAATCTTGGATTACAACTAATAGGTAAAGGTCAGTTTGCATGATTCACTGTTAATTTGTTTTCATTTAAACTAATTTACTTAGAATTTGTATAGCATTAGTTCCCTAAGGGAATACAGCAAAAACTGTGACCTGATGACAAGCAGAACCATTAAATTATAACAGAATTATTAATAAAAGAATCTTTCTGCAATATGTTAAAAATCTTGGGAAATATTAGCAACTTGTTTATGTAAGATATGGAAAATACCTCTGTAATATAATTGCATATAAATTAAAAATTTTCCTAGGGAGACTGTACAGTGGTCATAGTTTTTAAATGACTGACAGATACATTAACATTGCTTGCCCCAGGAGAAAGACAATTAATTCCATGGTTTGCCTTTTTTTCCTTTTCCAAGGACAATGTTAATGTGTTCTTTTGTTTGTGATGCTTAACATTGTCATATCTGGTTGACTACAAAATGCGGTCATTTACAATACTGGCCTTTTTAATAGCTAATTGGGTTATTGTGACTTTCCTTTAGCTTAGGAGACACAGAGCTAGGAAAAAGAATGGGTAACAGTCTCAAGAAACAGAAAGAAATTTGTTCCAAGAACATGCAAAAAAAGATATTTTAAGTTTCATTTAATCTTTCATTAGGATGTAGTTTCTTTGCTTGTGGACTGGAAAACCAGAGACATTCTTTAATGTGCTTTTTAATATAGATGTCTTTGTTCCTTGGTGTATTTATTGCACCGTAAGCCGTAACGCATTCATTAAAAATATTTTGCCAGCAGATGATCTGACTTAGATGATCTGACTTACATTGTGTTGTAACCTCCTAAAGGCTATCATTGATTTATAAAGTTTTGCATGACTGTATCATGGGAATCATAGGAGGCCAAAAGTAGCCAGAAGTGGTAGCCCAAAACACTCACTCATTTTCAATTAACAACAGAATCTGACATGTTTCTACTCTGCTCACTGATTTGGCTACATAGACATTTTCTTCCCTCTGTTAAACTATATTTTTTTTGTTGTTAATAAAATTGTATTTGGGTATATTATTAGATGCTGCGTCAGATGACAGTGATAGGTTATTCTCATCTCTACTGAAAAATGTATGTAGTGATTAACTCTGTTCATAATAACACACAACAGGATGCACTGCAGTACAGTGGGAAGAGAAGGAAATTAACAATTAGGAGATCTGGCATCTAATTTTTTGGAACTGACACACCTTGAAATATTGCCTAAATCCCTTTTTCTTTCTTTTTCCTTTTTTGAAAAGAGATGTTAATTTCATCAATAGAAAAGTACCCTATGTAGTAAGATTACAATAAATTTTCTGACAAAATTTCTCAGAAATGTCAAAAATGGTGAACATTATATACTTCATTTCCTGGTTTATCATATGCTTATAGAAAATGGCATAAACTTGTTTTCCAAAGTTCTGATGCAAAGTGTGCTACAAGCAATGAGAAATCTTTCATTCTAGCTTAATAGTCTTTAAATATGCATATCTTGCCTGCTTTGTCATATAAACCTATTAGTGATAGATCCTAAATTTAATTCTAAAACAACTTAATAGCCAAAGTAATCTACTAACCATTAGAATAATAGCCTGTCAAATGTAAATATTGGGAACATCTCATAAAAGATAGATTATCTAATAAACAGCTAATTAAACATCAGTGACTGTGAGACCTGGCTGGATGTGTGTCTATCTTGTCTCATAATGTTAATGGACTTTATGAACAGAATTGTGTTAAATATGAATAATTTTTCATGGAATTTAATTGGTGAAGTGATCTAGCAATACTTCTCACATACAAGAGAGTTGTTAAAATATTTCAGATTTTATTTCTCAAACACAACACATGCTATGAAATTTTATGTTTTTATTTATCTCTCTGGAGCTATGAAAGGAAGAAATAACTTTTTTTTTTTTTTCCACTTTTTTTTCATGTACAGAGCTCAGTGATATGAATCTGTTCCCCAGCACAAGTTCCTGTAGCTGGGAAGGGCTGTGGGAACATCTACATGAGCTGAGATCTAGTGGGACTTCGCTCTAGATTACTAGCATCACCTGAGAGTGTATCATTGTGCAGAACTCTTCATCATCTAAATTAGTTTATTAATTTCAAATTTAAACCACAATCAATATATGATTTTGTGCTGGATTACCTTCTCTCTATTTAATTCAGTATCTTGTCTCCTTCGAGAAGCAATAGAGAACATTCAGAAAAACATTCTCCCCCATCACCACCCCAAACCAGTAGGGCACTATAGCAAAATATGTCCGAATTAATTTTTGTCTTAATCCAATTTAGGTTCAATTTAAAGCCTGAAACAGGTATGATATTATGTGTTATAACTCTGGAAAGTCTCAATATCATTATAAACTTTTCATTTCTCTTTAATCTTTCTCATTTCATGTCTCCCAACACCATCCTGGACAATGAACACAGTCTTAATATATTCACTGGAAAACTTTATATCATCTTGCTTTTATGTTATTAGGCATATAGAGACTCCTACTTTGCTATTTTTAATGTCATTGAGCACTGACTTTTCCAGAGAGGGAACATTTTGAAGATGGTAAATAAACAATAAAATTATACAACTAGCTTTTTTACAGAACTACAATGAAGGTATTAATTTCCTGTCAACACTGCACAGCTATCTACAACAGGCAGTTTTATGTCTGCAGTACAGACCTACAATAGACAGTATTTATACTATAAATACTTCTAATTCAGTACTGTAAATATTGCTTCCTTTGCTGTCTTTCAAATAAGCCTGTTTTGTTCTGTAACACTTAACTAGTACTCATACTTAAACAACATGAAAGAAAGTATATCTTTCTCTAAAATTGTTCATAAAATAGAGACTATATAAATAAACACATTTCATAGTACATGTTTAGAGGCCAGACGGTCTTTTTTCATAGTTTTGGGTATCAAACTATTACAGCAATTTTTACTATGTTGCACTCTTCAAATGCATCACTGAAGAAGAGTAAATCTTGTTGATCAAAGTAAAAAGAGGGGATGGGTCAAAAGCTGTCCAACAGAGGTAAAAACAGAATAGTTTCTGTCATGATTTTTTGCACACTGTTAAAAAAATGCATGTCTCCATTGAGAAGCTCTTCTTCTCTTTCCTTACATTTGGGTACTTACTTTTATAGCCTCACTCTTCATTTCGATGATTGATAGTAATAACCCAAAGAGGCTTTTAAGGCAAGACATTCCATCTTTAAGATGTATCTGCCTTAAACTATTCATCTTTCTTTTCATGTCTCTCTGCTTTATTCCAAAAGGTGAAAAAGGTTTATTTACAGATGCCTTACAAATCTTATCCTGTTTCACATGTTCTGCTAAAGAAAGTGCAGCCTTAGTTCTCGGTCTGACTCTTTTTCACAACAGGACTTCAGAGAACTTACAAGCTGGTAATACCCTTGCCATCATAAAGACCGTGAATAGCTGGTGTTTTTTGCACAGTTTCTGGTAAACTGGTAAAGTAGACTTGGGTAGGCCAAGTCAGACTGACAAGTGGTTAGACTTATGGAACTGCATAACTAAAATGAGAAGAGACTTTAACCTCTAATACAGTAATTTTGAGCCATTAGAGTAAACAACCGATGACTGTCCAACACTGATCTCCTTGACCAATTGTAGAGCAATGACTGCTCTACATATGAGGCCTGAAGAACAATTCTCTTTTATGCTTGGAAAGTGCATCTTTCCATTTCTCTCTGTTTTCGTGCTTCTTCCTTTTAGCTTTATTTTTAAAAATAAACATGATGCTTTTTTTTTCCTTCAATTAACTCCTCTGGCCTTCTCCTTTCTTTCTGTCTCTAGGTCACACACATATTGCCTTATGCTCATACCTTTCCTGCTTTCTCCAGTCCCTCCATTCAGCTCTCTCAGATGCCTCCCCACCCCATCATCTCCTCACATTGTGTATGTGCATTAATGGGAGAAAAAGTAAAAGCAAGACCCCACTCACCTAGCTCTCCTTGAGCTAGGTCCTCAGCCTGCTCATGTGTCATGGACATGTGTTACCACCACTCTTTGCAGGAAGTTCTGCACTTCTGAGGCAGAATTCAGATACTCTTTTTGGTTTTCTTTTTTTAAACCTGTACAACTACAGACACTTTCATGTTTTAAGTCCCTGTCTACTTCCAGAATACTACCACCTCTTTGATATATGAATTTGGTAAAGCAAAAGGCATTTGTAAGGGATCCTGGAAGCATAAATGAAATTAAAAAAACAAGCTAAATGAATATAAAGGGTGACAACTTATCATTTGATAAGAACAAGATTCTTTTAGAGCCCAAGACTTTGACAAAGCTTTTGAGGAAGAAGGGACAAAAACAGTTAGGAGGGGATTTATCAAAGGTAGTCCAGAGGGATACAGGTGAGATAATTAAGTATTTCAACTGAACTTGAATTGATTTTCTCATTTACTCTACTGCAATTACTATAAACTGCCACCCAGAATTTGCAGAGAGTACCAACTGAATATAGAAGTGAATTTTTACTCTACCGCATTGTCTTCACCATTCCCATTCTTAAATACAGGCCAAATATTGTAGGCTTTATTTATAAAAGTTTTACTAATAATTCATTAAATATTTCAGATTTTTGTCAGTTAAGCCTCAGGCAGAAAATAATTACAGAAAACACCTTATTTGGAGGTAATTTTCAATTTAAAGTTCTACAGGAAATTAAAAATCATAGTTAGATATTTTCAAAAGCTGAGAAGTGAAATCAACTATTATCCTTCCATTCACACAACAGCAATGGTGGAGATCTGGCCAAATCCTTCAACTCATTCTGTGAAGTTCAACAATAAGTCTTTATTTCTTTAAAAAGTGAAACATGCATTACACAACACATATCTGCTTCAGGAATCCTACAGCAAATATAGTGGAGCCTGGAAGAGTATTAGGGGAAATATCATATATCCTGACCCCATTCACATTCTTCCCTTGACATTTGCTTACAGCACAGACAGAATATCAAGCAGACAGACCTTTGCTATCATTTTGATATTGATGTTCTTAGGTTCCTATCATGAAATAAGCTTTTTCTGTCTTTACTTTTTGATTTGTACTGAAGTGCCATTTTATTAAACTGTATTTCTGCGAAGTTCTTTGGAAACAATTGTTATTGTAATTGTTATTGTAGTTTATCCTGATGCGGAGGTTGTGACTGAACTCGGGTTAAAATGCCAAGAATAATGGAATAACGTCACTAATCTTCATAAGCTTCTATTTATACAGTGGTGGTTGTTATGGTATGTGGTTTTACTTTTTAAATTGTGGAACAGAAAAATTCTTTTGTCCCACCAACTTTCAACATGACTTAGACTCGCAGTTCAAAATGGGACATAAAGAGAGAGGCAGAGTGCCAGTTTTCATAAAGAAACCATATCATGGAAAGTTTAGTTATCTAATTCTGAAAATGAAGTAGAATGGTTATATACTACTAGTGAACTAACTCCAAAGAAGGCAGGTTGTTTCTGGAAGTTACAGTACATCCCCACATACTCTTGTATCAACCCAAAATAACAGTACAAGGACAGAAACAAACATCCAGAGGTGGGCAAGATTTTCTAAATGAAATGCATAATTCAATCAGTGAAGATTATACTACGATATTGAACTATGCAATGTATTTTCAACAGGTGTCATTGTTAAATCAAGGCATTCACAAAGATATTCTATAGCTCTATACTGTAGCCATGGGCTTCAGTAAAAAAATTGTCGTCAAAACTATGTCTTCTTTTTTATAGACTACTTTTCATAGATTATCAAAACAATCCTTTCAGGAGTTGATGTTTAGGAATGTACTATCATTAGTAGTTATATTTAGGTAAGAGGATACTAAAAACCAAAATATGTCTCCTTTAGCACACACCAATAACAAGAAGCTTCACCTAATCTGTCACTTCATGAGGAAGGATGAAGGCTAATGCAATCCTAAGGAAGTCTGCGATACTTCATTTACAATTGGAGCTGGCATTTAAGACCTCCAGAGTTCTGTTTGCTGTCTCATACACAGTATTATGATTGTCATTTACTGTATTTTCCTGAAGCAAGAAGTTTATGTGACAACTCTGAAAAACTGAGTTGCATTCCCGAGTGAAGTGAGGACCCATGCGGGGCTCATAGAATAGGTCAACAGGCTAAAACACCATTGATTAGAGGGAAAGATATGTCACCAAAAAAAAAAGGTTGATGGACTTTTTGTTAATATTTGTTTTCAGCAATGTATTTACTGTTCTGGATGTGCACTAATTATTACTTTGTCTAATGCTGTAGAAAACAGCCTATAAAGTTTTATACATAGTCAGTTCATTGACTTTTAAGAATATGATTTTTTAAGTTTTGCTTTAGCTAATATCAGTCAACTTAATTTTTAAAATTAAATATTAAAAAAATATTTGAATGTCAGCTAAACAAAAAATTAAGACTGCACAAAAACACTCCAGAAAACTGAGAATTCCATTAATACTAGTGAATTGTGTTTGAAAGTTGACCCAAGAGTTAGGAATATTTATCAGCATTGACAAAATACCCTGCAATAAACTGTTTAGAACTTTATTACAGCATTTTTACAGGACTCATAAACACCTTTCTAAATACCTTCCACCATATGTTTGCTTCATGTTGCCTATATAGCTAAAGTAATTTATAAGTCTGCCACTTTGTAAATTGATGTTATGAGTGGCTTAAATTTGTCTGATGCTGTGAGAAAAAGCCATTGAATTTTATGTTATCTATTTTCTGGATGAGCACATCTACCAAAATAAATTGCTCCAATGAGTTAATACAGCTTTCAGACAACTGAGGGCTGATGTTGAACACTTTTAATTTTGAGATGGACTTCACACAAAAATCAAGACTACTGAAGAGGAAATGGGTTAAATAATTTCAATGTTACTCTGCACACTTCTACATCCTCTGATAAGCATTTTAAAGTAGTCTGTCAAGGGAGAAAAATTGAACACAACCAAATGTGTAAAATAAAAATAGGAACAAAAATAACCCTATGTAATTCTACTGAAATCAGGTGGCTCCCAGGCTATGAACTACTCACCAATGTTCACATAACCAGTCATGAAAAGAGTGCAACGTCGGGAGCTGAGTAAAACTGGATTTGGAGGTAACAGAGAATAAAGAACAAGCAAAACATTATGTATATTGAATGTGGATGTACTGTGGACTTGCAAGCCAATAACATGTAAAACGAGTCAGCAAAAATGACGCAAGGCAGATGCTGGAGTGGGGAGAAAGAAACTATCAACACAACATCCTCATCCCCATGAAGGATCTGGGATGCCAAAAATTTGCCATAGCATTCCCTCTCAGACCGACACCATTGATCTTAAGTACCAGAGGGGCAGTGGAAGGATGACTGTAATAGCAGGATAAATTCTAGACATCTTGAGCAGATATATCACCTTACCCGTATAAAATATAAGTGTTAGCACAATGATAACTGGTCTAACAACAATTATTTGTTTAGATTATTAAGGCTCTACTTAGTCTAACAATAAACTCTTCATTTGCATGCATGATGTCCTTCTTTTGGCCTTAATAAAAGTCTGACCATAATGGACTGGTTGGAATTAAGGCAAACCATTCTGTAATTTGGATTCAGCACATTCATAATGTATTATTACAACACTTTGAACTAGAAAAAACACACAATAATAGTTATTTTGTGCATGTGTAGGGATTGATTCACGGACTCTGGCGCGGGTAAAACCAAAGACCTTTATTGTTTACAAGTTTGTGCTTATATAGATTCACTAGCTGTCCATGCGCTCTAGTTTGTTCATGGATTGGTTAACCCCTGCTGTCCACGCGCCGCGGCTAAGCTTTTAATTGGTACTGTTAATCAAGACACGCGTCTTCTAGTTTGGGTCTCACAACTGTGCTTCAAAACATTTTTATCTTCAGCTCACTTTCTGCGCTTGCTTCATTACTTACTTTCTCAGACTATTTCCTTCAAGGCTATGTTGTTCAAGGTCGCTCACAACACTTCCTGTGAATCCCACATGCATGCGTGCAAAATAGTAGTTATTTTGTGTGTGAACCACAGAGCACCACATGGGAGCTAGAGATGACCTGAGACAGGTGCCTTGTATTATTAATGAAACACTCCACTTGAGGCAGAGGTATCTCCAAGCAGTGTGGGCCCAGATCACACAACATTACTTGGCCTGGATGAGTGTAGGGGCAATGTACTACATTTAGAGAAGTTCATGTCATCCAAGATGCTTATATTTGCATGGTAACAAAAACCTATCTTTTTATTTTCAGATTCAGATCTTTGTCAATGAATCCGCTCTCTGTCTTTTGACTATTTTAATCTATCACCGTTTAAGGCTGGGCTGTCAATTAAAGTAGACAACAGATACTCTCTATTAACTCTTTCCTTCCCCAGACGGGAATGGAAAGGAGAAAAGGGAGAGAGACTTATGGGCTGGAAAATTAAAACAACTTTAATAAAACAACAACAATGAAAAAAAGTATAATAATACTAATACTACTAATAATAGAAATAATTAAAAAAATACAAAACCAATATTGAACTTCCCAATGATGATCATGGAATGGCGTGCCATGGCGGCTTGCACCATTAACGTGGCAGGGCAGGCACTAGGATGTTCTGAACTGGACTCAGCAGCAGATAGGAATCAGATTCAGGAATACATGGATTGGGATCAGAGACAGCAGAATGAGCAAAGTTGCACAGCAATGCCAGCCAGGAAAGAACAAAGACCAACCCTGTGATCAATTAGCTTTATACTGAGTACAACATATACGGGATGGAATACTTTGTTGGTCAATTTTTGGTCACCTATTCTGTCCGCTCCTTCCCACAGGTGCGATTCTTTTATGCTTTTTCACTTGTGGAACATGAGACCCAACAGTGGCCTTGGTTCCCATAGATTCCCTTGGGCCCTTCTGCATACCAGTCCTACCATTACCTCGGTAAGAACTATAAACAATAAGTGTTATCAATTCTAAAAGCATACACTGTCTGAAAAAATATATAGTCAACTTCAGAAAGTGCAGTTACTTAGAAGAAATTTAACTGAAGGAAAATCTACTGAAAGGATAATTGGTCCTGTTTTAGTCAAAACCAGAACACCAATTTTAAGTTCTTGTGAGAACAGGCTGTATCACAGTATCCTTGGCACTGCTGGATTTTGATATGAGTTGAGACCTCTGAACACTACTGACATGTAAACAAATAATGACAATGAAAATATGACAGTTTGACTGAGCCTTTCCTCTAAAATGCCACCTTATTCCTGTTATTAGCTCCTTTTTGTCACTTCCTTGCTTTTGTTTTTCAAAGGATGCTGCTGAGAGTTTAGCAAATTTTGCAAATGGAAAATGACACTCATGAAATCAAATCAAGAAGCTGACAATACAAATACCATGATCACATATGAAAATACAGAAACTGGGGTTCAAATATATTTTTTTAAATACAATCTTTTTATTGTAAAACAATAAAGTTATAAGGAGACTCTTATGGAATCTGGAAAAAAACCCAAACAAAACAAAACAGAAGAATCAGACTTCTGTGTTCTGATTCTGCTTGTCACATCTATGAGTTTTTTGTCATTGGATGGATTCCATTTTTTTAAAACCCTGGCTTTTCAAAGGCTTTAAAGAGTAATTTCTACAAAACCCAGGGTGTTTTTCAGTGTTACTGAATATTTTTTTCATGGTATTTTCATATGTTTTTTTAATTTTCTGTTTAAGAAGTCTTGTAAATCTAAACCTACTGCTTCCCTCCTTGTGCATTCTGCATCCTATGCATTTTCTTTTTATGTTATATCCATTACTGACTGGTTCTTGCTATTTTAGGTATCTGAATAATTTCCTATGCATATAGAGAGTTATAATACATGTATTATACAGAATAATTCACTTTCCATTTAAATGAGATCCACCTAATGGTACTTTCCATTAGCAGTTATGTTATGCCCATTAATATATAGATAAAAGTATAAATTTGTTGTAAGTAAGAGTTATAGGGAATATTTTCTCAAAAACAACTGCTGCCTGGTTAGTTATCATACAGGACAAAGAAGAATTTTAATCATCTTTCAATTTTCTAAGCTTTTTTTGGGTTTGTCAAGTGCTTGAAACAGAGAATTACATTGCTATTATTACTTTACTGTAATTAGTCTAGCTCATTCTCACTTAAGGTCAGACCTTGAAGGAAGAAAATCATTACAAATTCTTCTTCAGTGAATTTCTCCATCATCATTGTATAGCAGGGAGCTGGATATACTTCCAGAGGCATGAGCTGCAGGCTTTCAGGCATACACGGAGGTCTCCTCCACGTACTTAATGGAGCTGCACTGCAAAAAACTGTTTTACACAATTTCTATAACGATCCTAGTGGAAAAAGAAAGGGCAAAGAAAAAGATAGTACAGTTGATTGGACTAGTTCATGCTTTCTAAAATATCTGACATATTAGCAAATATTTGTCGAGGAAGAGGCCCACTATATACCTGCCTAATTAACTGTTGAAAAGTTAGGAGGACAATCAGGAGAATACCATTTCATGGAAATTAAGGCAAGATCTTGGGAGGAAGAGAATGATCATTTATGCCTAAGGTAGAATGGGAGCCCAAAATGGAAAGATATAATGGATGCAGGGAAGATTATGAGGGGAAAAAGAGTAATCTCAGTCAGCGAGGTACGCAGTGGCTGTAACAGTAAGTACTGTGGCTGAGCTCTAGATTGAAGTGGACGGGGGGTTCCCAGAGCCAAGGAAACCCAAGGAAGAGCAGAGGCCCATCAGGAGGCTGCAGCTCTTGCCAGTGAGGCTGACACGACTGGGGCCTTGCCAGGGGCAATCGTGGGAGATTTAAATGGCCCTAAGAAGCACTAGTGACCAGGACTGCTGCGAATAGGGTGGGCCAACAGGGCCCAGCATGGCAGTTTGCACAGCAGTCTGTGTGAGAGGGTGTGCAGGGAGGGCCCTGCAATCTGCTTGTAGGTCCACAGCCCAGGGAAGAGCTCAGGGTGTCTACCAAAATGATTGTCACTTTCCTCAGAGCTGAAACCAGAGTTCTTACAGACAAAGTCCCTGAGATATGTGATACTTCCACTCAGATGAACTGTTAAGGAAGGAGACCTCATTGCAGGCAGTAGGTTGCAACAAGTGCCCAGATCCTTCTCCTGGAGAAAAGGTGAGTGCCTGCACAAGGTGTGCACAGGTTGATGATCTGTTGCGTCAGGTGGCCGAGTTGCAGGAAATAGTTAAAAGACTATGCAGTATTACAGGAGCCGAGGAGGAGATAGATAGGAGGTTTCAGAACCACACTCCTGTAGCAGACACCACTGAAAATGAGGCACCATAGGCTCTGGTGACCCACAAGAGCAGGGCTCCGCTTCAGTTTCCACCCTCCAGCATCACAACTAAAACCAGGTATGAAGCTTTAACAGCTATAGACTCCCACGAGCAAGGTCTGCAAGGAGAAACTGTACCAACAGCACACAGTGGATACCAGAAAAAGAAACGACGCGTGCTCATAGTTGGTGACTCTCTCTTCAGAAGCACTGAGTGGCCCATCTGCCAACCTGACAGAAAGTCACGTAAGGTGTGCTGCCTTCCAGGAGATGGAGTCCAAGACATTGCTGAGAGGGTGCCACAGCTTGTCACGAGTACTGACTGTTATCCACTGCTACTCTTTCATGTGCGTACGAATGACACTGCAAGCCAGAACCCAGGCAGAATCGAGGAAGCCTGTAAAGCCCTGGGGGTGCAAGTGAAAAATATTGGTGCCCAGGTTAGCTTTTGGTCCATTTTCCATTCAGAGGAAAGGGAGTAGCCAGAAATAGTCATATAATACAAATTAATTTATAGCTTCATGACTGGTGCCATTGTGAGGGCTTTGGCTTTTATGACAAGTGGACATACTTTGATGACTACAATCTTTTAGAGAGGGATGGAATCCACCTGTCAAGAAGAGGCAAGGGAATCTTTGGCAGCATGTTGGCCAACTTGGTGAGGCAGGCTTTAAATTGAAGGACCCAGGGTGTGGGGCGCAAAGTGGCATTGCCTACACCATCTCATCCAACTGTGGAAGAAACCAGGCCCACTAGAACGGTGACAAATGTTCCTTAGCTGCCTCCCTAGATGAAAATCAGAAGGCCAACCACCTCAAGGGTATGTATGACTATGGCAGATTCTCTTCCACCTCCCCTGGGAAACCTCCATGCTTGATTACCTCTCTGAAATGCCTGTACACCAAAGCACACAGCATGGGGAATGAACAGGAAGAATTAGAGATTTGTGTGCAGTTACAGGGCCATGATCTCGTTGCAATTATGGAGACATGGTGGGATAGCTCTCATGACTGGAATGCTATCGTGGATGGCTAAGTACTTTTTAGGAAGGGTAGCTCAGGAAGACAAGGTGGTGGAGTGCTCTTTATGTAAGGTGCAACTGAAATGTATCAAGCTCTGCCCAGAGGCAGATGAAGAAAGAGTCAAGAGCTTATGGGTAAGAATAAAGGGGCAGGCTAATATGGGTGACACTGTTGTGGGTGTTTACTACAGGCCACCTGATCAGGGTGAGGAAGTCAATGAGGCCTTCCACAAACACCTTAAAGCAGCCTCATGATCTCAGGTCCTGGTTCTAAAGGGGGACTTCAACTGTCCTAATATCTGCTGGAAAGACAACACAGCCAGGCACACACAGTCCAAAAGGTTCATGCGGAACATTGATAATAACTTTTTGATAGAGGTGATGGAGAAGCCAACGAGGAGAGGTGCTCTGCCGGACCTTGTACTAACAAACAAAGGAAGACTGCTTGGCGATGTGAAGGTTAGGGGCAGCCTTCGCTACAGTAACCAAGAGATGGTGGAGTTCAGGATCCTTTGTGGAGGAAGCAGGGCAATAAGTAGGATTACTACCCTGGATTTCAGGAGAGCTAACTTTGGCCTTTGCAGGGACCTACTTTGAGGAATCCCATGGGTTAGGGCTCTGAAAGATAGGAGGGTCCAAGAGAGTCGGTTAATATTCGAATACCACTTCCTCCAAGCTCAAGGTCAGTGCATCCCTATGAGCAAGAAATCAAGCAAAGGGGACAGGAGACCTGCATGGATGAGCAAGGAGCTTCTGGCAAAACTCAAATGGAAGAAGGACATTTATGGAACATGGGAAAAGGAACAGGACACCTGGGAACAATATAGGAATGTTGTCAGAATATGCAGGGATGTGATGAGGAAGGCTAAGGTCTACTTGCAAGGAATGTCAAAGACAACAAGAAGGGCACCTTCAAATGCATCAGCAGCAAAAGGAAGGCTGTGGAAAATGTCGGCCCACTTGCGAACGAGGTGGGTACCCTGGTGACAGAGAATACAGAGAAGGCAGAGTTAATGAATGCCTTCTTTGCTTCAGTCTTTACGGCTAAGGCAGACCCTCAGGAATCCCAAACTCTGGAAATAAGAGAAGAAACCTGAAGAACCCTTGGTTGAGGAGGATGGGGTTAGAGATCATTTGAAAATACTGGACACTCGCAAATCCATGGGCCCCGACAGGGTGCACCCGCAAGTGCTGAGGGAGCTGGCAGATGTTATTGCTGAGCCACTCTCCATCATCTTTGAAAAGTCATGGAGAACAGGAGAGGTGCCGAAGGACTGGAGGAAAGCCAATGTCACTCTAGTCTTCAAAAAGGGCAAGAAGGAAGATCCTGGAAAAGTGATGGAGCAGCTCGATCTGAATGTCATCTCTAAGCAGCTGGAGGAAAAGAAGGTTATCAGAAGTAGTCAACATGGATTGGCCAAGGGAAAGTCATGCTTGACTAATCTGATAGCCTTCTACAACAGCATGACTGTCTGGGTAGATGAGGGGAGAGCAGCGGATGTTGTCTACCTTGACTTTAACAAGGCTTTTGACACTGTCTCCCATAACATCCTCATAGGTAAGCTCAGAATGTGTGGGCTAGATGAGTGGGCAGTGAAGTGGATTGAGAACTGGCTGAATGACAGAACTCAGAGGATCGTGATCAGGGACGCAGAGTCTAATTGGAGGCCTGTAGCAACAGGGCAACAAAGATGATGAGGGGGCTGGAGCATCTTTCTTATAAGGAGAGACTGAGGGAACTGGGTCTGTCCAGCCTGGAGAAGAGGAGAGGGGATCTCATCAATGCTTATAAAGACCTTAAGGGTGGGTGTCAAGAGGATGGGGCCAGACTCTTTTCAATGGTGCCCAGCGGCAGGTTAAGGGACAACGGGTACAAACTGAAACACGGGAAGTTTCATCTTAATAGGAGGAACAACATCTACACTTTGAGGGTAGCAAAGCACTGGCACAGGCTGGCCAGAGAGGTTGTGGAGGCTCCTTCTGGAGATATTCAAAACCCGCCTGGACGCGATCCTGTGCAACTGCTGTAGCTGAA
Organism: Cariama cristata; assembly: GCF_000690535.1. Classification (NCBI taxonomy): domain Eukaryota; kingdom Metazoa; phylum Chordata; class Aves; order Cariamiformes; family Cariamidae; genus Cariama; species Cariama cristata. The sequence continues at coordinate 30,186 of NW_009617936.1, forward strand.
CCTGCTTTGGCAGGGGAATTGGACTGGATGATCTCCAGAGGTCTCTTCCAACCCCAATGATTCTGTGATCCTGTAATTCTGTTGCTAAAGTATACAAAAGATCATCTTATTGTATATTGTAGCAATGAAGGGATGAGAAACTTCAGAAGTGGTGAGATTAAATATCCAAGAATCTATGGAGTTAAAATAATAAAAATGTCCAGGAATTGTATACAAAGTATTAAACACATAATTAGTTTTTAAAGATAGATAACATTGATATCTTTTGTTGCTGGAAAACAAAGCATGCTTCGACAGCACATTGGTGTTTAGTGATGAAAGCTGCTTCCTCCACCAGCTCTGGGGCTGGGGGCTTCTCCTGCCTGGCCACTGAGGCCCAGCCTGTGGCACCTGGAGTCTTCATCCCAGGCTGAGGGATGCAGCGACTGCTTTCCTGTTTAAAGGTTCAACGGGTAGTGAGGCTGAGAGCATGTCTCAGACATGCACACACAGAGAGCACTGATGGTGCCAGCTACATAGACAGCCACATACAGAGTGCTGCCTTCAACAACAACCACATACAGGAATGACATAACATGTAAACACAGAAAGGCCCTCCTCCTCTTTGGCTGGTCCAGACTGAAGGTCACTAGTGAAGGCACACACACACATGACACTCTCTAGATTCACAAGCCCATTCATGGATCCTCCAAGTACCAGCATGGCCCTTCTGCCTTCTATGGTCCAACATACCTGCCCAGATCCTGGGTCTTTTACCTGCCCCATGGGTCCCCTACTCACTGGCCAGTCCAGCTTGATGCTTGCTAGCAAATACACACACTCTCACACATTCGTCTCATAGACAGCCCATAATCACAGCTCTCCCTTATACACCAGCATGGATCTCTGCCTGCCTGCAACCTCTGCGAGACCCAGGATATCCTACTTGTCCCAGGTCCAGCTTGAGGTTTCTGAGTTAACTACACACACACTCTGACACACACCAGGTTTGGGGAAGATACAGACACTCACACCCCCACCAGCATCTGGTATATGGGCTGTGACCCGTGGTCCTCTTCCAGCTGTCACCGCAGAGCTCCCCACTTGCCTCACTCACCCCAGTTCCTCTCAGAAGCTAACACTTGGCTTGGCTAACACCCCATTCCAACTTCAGTAACTGGGCCGAGCCCCACCTTTTCCAATATCTAGCACGGAGACCCTGCTCCATCGAACTGTTGACACCACAGGCCCACAGAGCTCACACGTCGAAAACCCCAATCCTCCTCTTCTTCCTGTTTCCCCCTTCTTTCCAGTGCAAAGTCCATGTTGACCCTCTCCAGAGCTGTGCTTGCAGTTTCTTAATGGCTCCTCGACTGGGGACATTTGGTCTTTGGCATTGTCTCCATTATCCTTCATCTATTAGGTTTATGTCTCTCTGTGTGGTTTTGCTTTTTCTTTTTTTCCTTCCCCCTTTACTTATTATCCCCTTAGCAGTGAAAAGGTCCTTCCTTGGACAAACTTAATGAAGCATCTTCCTCTGAGCTTCCAAACACTCTTAGAATTGGTTTTAAAAGGTGACTGGAAATATATAGTTTATCAAAATTGCATCTAAAACATTATGAATATACAGTTTACTTTATATATGGTAGCTGAAAAAATCATACATAAAGGAACATGACAACTCTTGTTAAAAAGTTCTTCCCATGTACTGGAGTCTTGAGGCCCTCTGAGCTACCCTCAGAAGGGGAAGGAAAATCTGCAACTTTCCTATCTTTTAAATATCACTGACTGTTAAGACCTGTTCAGCTATTGCAAATGATCTTCACAGGGGAAAACATTGTGCACAATTTCCTTTTTCTCTGTGCTGTAAGGTAGGCAGCAAGAAAGGAGTTAACAATCCTGATGGTGATGCTACTTATAAGGTATCTGGCCCCCTTGCTTCCACATATGTCATCTGAAATGGAAAGAAAATGACGCACAACTTCAGTAACCCGATAAGGGTGAAATACCTTTTATTAAGCTGTCTACAAAATGAAGCATCAGCGAAATGTTTGACAAGGAAGAGTATGTGTTAAGCAATGTTGTCTGACTGATTTTAAAAGCAAAATGGAAATTATATTTCCACAGACAACTGATGGGAAAATGTTCTCATAAACAGAGATCAGGCCAAGCCATTTTATTTGTCCTCGTTTTCCTCCTCTACTTCTTTCCATACAGTACAATTATCTTTCTAGAGAGGAATTCTTCAGATTTAACTTTGTTCTAATTTAAAAGAAATGCTTACAAAGTAATACCTACTGGCAGGACAACTACAGTAAGCGTAGTACAAAAATAACTAATAGAGAACAGAATGTAATTAGACCATGAGACGACAAGATGTAACTAGTTTGTGAGGGTGCAAGTTATAGGCCTAAAATTGCATCCCACATGAAAAAAAAACTCATTCTTCTGATGATGCATCTACTTTTAGCCTCTTTTCTAACAAGCACATTTTTCAATGTTCACAAAAAGTGATGATGCTTTAATAAACTTACAGTTAAGTTTAAGAATTTGTCATGGTGTAAGGACTTCACTAACATCTTTTAATAATTTATGTCACTCATTTGATTCTGGTACATTTTCTATTGTTAATCTTTTTGAGTTTTTTGGCTGCAGCCCTCTTGCCAATCATGGAGTGCAGTAGGGCTAGCAAATGATCTGGAAAATTGTCCAAGACTGCTGCATCCTAGCTTAGATGTTTACAACACTCTGGTGTGACTATTGGAAATGTGACTTCTGAGTGAACCAGATTCTGACAGGATGTGCTTTGAGATTTGCTCCACAATAGCATTCGTGTAGCTGGATGGACAATATGAGCAAATGAATTTAAAGGGGTCAGAGGATATAAAAGAGTTGAAAAAAATGCAGTGGATACTGTGCCTTAGATAAAATATGATATAGTTGCAGCCACATTGACCCTCTTTTTCTGCATCCTGATTTAAGATGCAGCCATAGCCACAACTAATGTATGAAGGTTTTCTTTTTTCCTACTTTAGTCTCCCACCTTGATGTTATATCAAATCGTGTTCATTTTCCCTGAATTTTTGAAAATAGTTGTCTCCAAAATCAATATTCTGCCATAGTGAATGATTGCATGAAGGTCAGTAGCTGGGAACACTAAGCTCTGATATAGTCAAAGCAATTTTAACAGGATTCCATTTAACAAAGCAGTCCATTTAACTATTTCAGCCTATTGTTATCTAGTCCATAGGCAATTTTATTCATGCTTTGCCATAGAGTTGTTATCCCAAAGACACTGTGTGGTAATACAAACTATGTGAAAACAAATACCCTCCTGAAAATCTAGAGAAATTACTTACGACGCACGGATGGAAAAGTTGAGTATATTTCTGTTTGTTATTAGATACAACACACAGAAGTCACCAACACTCCAAATACAAGAAGGGTATTAGTCAGAGTTTTTACTTTATTAGAAAGAATCTATTCTCAAGTTGCAAAACTATGGGAAACACTTCTTAATTTATTTTGCTATTCACAGGAGTACATTTTACTCTTTCAATAATTTTTAAAATGTGGTTATTTTTAATTAAATTAATCTTCTGAACATCAAGTAAAAGTATTACAAGTTTTCTTTAGTGTCTAAAACTATTTGTGGTGTCAATAAAGGTGTTATAGAAATAACGGTAAAGAGATGGGGATAATAGTGTGGCAGCTAGGAGAAATAAGTACAAGTCATTCATGCTTTTGAGATTCCTCATCAACCTGTTCCACAAGTCTCACATATTTCTCCATCCTCACAAGGATATCAAAGTGGTGCAGATGTTAATGGGACTTGCAGGTAAGTATTGTGTTAAACAAATTGTGAATAATGCAAGTACAAAGATAATGTAATTCTCCTGAATTCCATTGCTCTTTTTTTTTTTTAAAATCTTTTTCCTTATATAGTGAAATCCCTAAATGTGTAATTAAATATAAAAGTAGGAGATTTGCTGAATGACATTTTTGATGCTTAGCATTTGTCTCACCTAATCTATTCTTCTAAAAAGCAAGTCTGTAGTCTAAACTATACATTACAATGTTACTAGAAGGGGATCTCCATGTGACATCTGTCTTATGTCGGTATGGATAATTGTCTGAAGATTCATATCTCTTCTTGATTACTATAGAAAGGATCTGTGTGTGTAGCTTAAAATTGCTAGAATTTCATTTGGCTGATGTAAACTCAAATTAATCTAGAAGAGAGCTTTCATTAGTTAACATAAATTATACTCCCCATTTTAATCTGGGAAGAGAAGCATACATTTTATGATTGTTCTTTGTGTCAAGATGAGACCTACATTACTTAAGAAGGGTCTGGACATACATTTTCCTTGTAGGGAAAACCACATAGAGTACAAAATCTTAGCACAGTACAATCATACACTACAGCTTTATTGATTCCCCTGTTTTGTCTAGGCTTTAAATGGGAATGACAGTCGCAGATGTCCAATAACAGCAATTAAAATATTTGTTATCCCATATACAAAAAAGCAGGGAAATTTTTCAGTTTTCTGTTGGGTTTTGATGTTTTTTCTATTACCTCCTTTTCATTTGTACCAGTTAGTCATCTTTCAATATCCACTGAAACTTTATGTGATTGGTGCCATTTTAACATGTGCAACGATACAAAAAATGGAGAAAAATAGTTTTTAAACACAAACAATATCAGATTATTTTAAGAAAGAGAACAGAATTCAAATAGTTTTCAGGTATTTCTGTACTTTGATAAAATGTAGGTGTACATACGACCTTTAAAGCTCTGTTCTGTCTTCAAAAACATAATATCTTGCTATCAAATAATAAAGAAAAATAGAGAAAAACAATAATAGTAAGAGTCATGTGTTTTGTATGTGTGCCAGAGATCAATACAATATTGATCTTTCAGGTAAGGTGTTTTGTTCAAATTTACTCGGAGCTTGTTCTACCAATAGTTTCTCTGATTAAAATTAAGAATAAGGAAGCCAAAACTGAGCCTTTCTTGTTTTCTAGTATTTCTCAAGGTAGAAGATGTAAAGATAAGTGAGCAGTTCATAACAGACTGGAATATTACTGCAATATTATTAGAAATTATGTAGTCTATTAGTATTATAGCATGAAGAGAATGCCAAGATTCATGCACAGTATCTGAAAAATTTGACAGATTTGAGGCTAAATGTACTAATCTCTATATCCCATGTTTGTTAGTAGCTTATTCAACATGACAAGTTCTCTGTTTTTTTTCTAACTTTCTTTGCAAACTTCTAAGATACTTTGACAGTTAGTGCGCTTATTTGTCTGTTCTCTCAATCTACTTATTCACTTATCTATTCACAAGGCCAGGCAGGGCAGAAGAAGAAAATAAATTATTACAAAGTTCTGGAAAAGGACCTGAGAAGAAAAAACTTGTAACCAAATATATCTGAAACTACACATTCTGTTTGCATCTATTTTATGACATGAAATTTTAATGTGGAAGTTCAAGGTGAACGTTACTTTTAATTCTTATGCTTAATGCTGACAACAGAAGTAGAATTCTAAGTTTAATTTTATTGAGCTGGGAAATAAACATTGGACCTGCAGATTCTGTTAACCTTTTGTATTGCAAAGATCCCTTTCATCTTGTCTATCTATTTGATTTACAAGTTACACAGTTGTTGTTCATGATCTGTGAACCTTAGTGCAGCAATGTTTGTAGCAATATTGGTTGCGGCTTTAGATTATGCCAGGACAGGGCACAACTAACTTACAGGTGTGTGATCCTTCTGATTCTGATTGTTGTCTTTCCAGTTGTCATCTCTACTTATTGTTAAAAAAGCTTTTAAACAATTCTGCTAATGATCTTTCAAAATAGTATTACTAATAGAGCATTAGTCCACACAATAAATAATGGGGTTTGGTTTAGAGCTTTGTTTGCTTCTTTTAGTTCATTTTTCTGAGGTAGAAAGGGGCATGTTTTTGCTTTTAATACATCTATATTCAGTACCAGCCTTTCATCATTATTCTTTCAGATATCCTTTTGAAGTCAGTCTGTTGGGGATTCTTTAGTTAGGTGGTTTGTTTCAATATTACGAGCCAGTAAATGACATGAACACCAAAATGAAGTCAATATTTCTCCAAGAGCAAGGAAACAGGATCAGTTACATTCTATCCACATTCACAATAAAGAAGAAAAACATTACTTTTACCAGGACAATACAGAGAAAGGGAGAAGTGACTTCTATGATATAGCTGCAGTAACTGATGCAAAGTAGGTCACAAGAGGACAGAAACATATGTTGCTTGATTAAAAATAAAATTAAGGGAAACCTAACTAATAAGTCAATGTACTGGAGGCTATCTATTGGCATTTAGCCAAAGTCTTGAGTGAAAGATATCATCAAAGAAGGAGAAAAATATAACTCAGAATCACAATTCTTTTTTGTTCCCAAATTATGAGAGTAGAAAAATACCAATGAAGTCAAAAGAAAAGTAATTTTCTCATGGGAGCTCTACATTTGGTGCAGTATGTTTTCCACCTGAGCCCAAAAAGCAACACCAGTGTCCAATATGAGGAAGACAGAAAGAGGAAACATTGACTCTGATCTGCTCATCTTGCTGACAACATGAAAAGTAATTACAGTAACACTGGGAGTACCCTGCACAAAGGTCTGTGTGGTAGCACTTCAAAGGAGAGTAAGAAAGAGGGTGGAGAAATTGGACCTGCATAGCATATAAGCTGTTATGCAACGTAAAATCATTCCATCAGGGATTATAACTGAAAAACTTTAAAAAGATATCACTATAAATATATTTATGAGTATAGCAGTAAATGTGCCCTCCCCAACCTTAAATACCACTGCTACCTTATTCCCTGATTACGGAAAAGTAAGTCAGCAAAAGCAGATCATCTTGTTACAAGACTTTATTCCTGATTTGCAGCAGTACCAATATTTAGAAAAATCACATCAGTCTAACATAACTAAGCACTGATTATCCCAGTGACAAAAGTCAGATGAGGCTTGAAAATATGTATTTTAATTTCCCTCGTGTCATGTTACATTACTTTCTTCATTCACAAATAACTGTCATGTAGAAGTGCATTTGCAAGCCTTTGGGGTGTTATGTGATGCAAAACTGCATCACTAGACTCAAAATAGCTTTGAACATGCTTGCTCTAAAATGGGGAGCCATATTACTTATTGAACTTGTAAACAAGTAGGATAAATAAGCCACAGCAAAATATTGCAAAAAGTGGTTTTGCTACTTCGTTCAGTCAACAGTGTTACTTCATTCAAAGCTATCTCTACACAAACCTATGTTGTGCTTTGTAGAAATACCTTGCTTCAACTCATATTGTTTGGAAAACCTTTCATTCATTTTTCCTGCTGTGTTGTGTAAGCTTCTAGACTTCTGTAAAGTCTATATGAACAAAACATGAGTGAGAGCATTGTACACTCAAGACACTGTGAATATATTGTCATGGTTTAACCCCAGCAGGCAGCTGAACAATGCACAGCCACTCGCTCACTCTTCCCCGGTGGGATGGGGGAGACAATCGGAAGGGTAAAATGAGAAAACTCATGGGTTGAGATAAAGACAATTTAATAGGTAAAGCAAAAGCTGCATGCACAAGCAAAGCAAAAGAAGTAATCCATTCACTGTTCCCCATTGGTAGGCGGGTGTTCAGCCATCTCCAAGAAAGCAAGGCTCCATCACGCGTAACGGTGACTTGGGAAGATAAATGCCATCATATGTCCGCTCTTTCTCCTTCTTTCCTCCACCTTTTTTTGTTGAGCATGACATCATACAGTATGGAATATCCCTTTGGTCACTGAGGACAGCTGTCCCAGCTGCATCCCCTCCCAACTCCTTGTGCACCCCCAGCCGCCTCACTGGTGGGGTGAGGTGAGAGGCAGAAAAGGCCTTGACTCTGTGCAAGCCCTGCTCAGGAGTTACTAAAACATCCCTGTGTTATCCACAGGGTTTTGGTCACAAATCAAAAATATAGCACCATACAAGCTACTATGAAAAAAATTAACTGTATCCCAGCCCAAACCAGTACACATATATAAGTGATTTTATATGACTGTATGGAGGTTGGCATATTTCTGGAATCACTGTCCAGAGGCTTTCTTAGTTGTACTAGTCACACAGCTTAGTTACTCTCAGCAAGAACAGAGTAAAAAAAGGGCCAAATCCTCAGCCCATGTAAATTGGTATAGTGCCGAAGAAATCCATTACAGTTATACTGGCTTTGATAAGCAGATAGTGTGAGCATTAACTATCACCCTTTATTCTAGACAAATAATGTGAAATAAACAATAAATTTCATTTTAGATCATTATGACATGCTAGAAAATAGAAGAAATAAGGTCAAGTCAAATCAAGTAATGTAAATCATTCTATTCCGAGTAAAAGACTTTTTTGTTAGTGAAAACAAAATATGCAAATCAGACACAATTCAAAGGGAGCAATTCAATGAGTGTTTAGCTCAGAGACAGACATACTCCCTTAAGGAATTCATCATTGCCTGAGAACTTGTATACCTAAGGAAATGCAGACAACCTGAAATAATTTTTAGTTCCTAGAAAAACTCCAGGTTAAAAGTAAAATTACTTTTTTATGCTCAAAATAGAAGTTTAGGAAAGAGAAAGAGATTTTTAAAAATAAGTAATTATGCACCTTATAGCTACACCTACTCTTACTTAAACTGAAGGTAATCAGTTTCATTCCGGGAGCAAAATCACCTAATTCCCAGGATGATTAACATAACCTCAATCTCAATTCCAGGCCTTCAGACAAGAACTATTCTTTAACTTGGCTTTCCATAAACAGAATCATAACTTACCTACCCTTCTCTCAAATCTTGTGATGAAAAATACCCCCTTAGGAGTTTTCTGTTACTTTCCAACATGGGAAATTATTCTGTACATCCAATGCAATTCGGAACTTCTGTGCTGTTTGCCACAGCTTCCATGTCTGTTATACACAGCTGTCTTTGAAACAGTCCTCGCTGTTGTGTGGACTCAGCTAGGACTTGACTACAAACAATTCGCTCACTGAATAGGATTGAAACATGCTAACAGACTCAATGTTCGACTGTAGCTGGAAACAAACCATCTGCCTACAAAGAATAAAGTTCTCTGCTTACTAAGAAGACAGTTTCTGTTTTTTGGAGTGACCCAAGTGATAATGTTATACACTGAAATTCATATCTTATGCAATCACAGAACAATATTTTCCTTTATGCAACCATAACAGCAATATAAATGGACCAGAAATAGCCTTCAATACAAACTAGGTGTTACAACAGTTTGGGGTAAGAGTTATTCAGAGTACATGCATAAAAGCTAGCTGAAATTTAAGAAATACTGTGACAATGTATCTGAAGCATAAACTTTTTAGCACATGAGACATAGATACCCAGTTCGTAACGAAGCAGTTCAGAAAGGTGCTCCCTGCCTGGTTTTGTGCATCTGTAATGTCAGCATCTAAATTTTTCACCATGCATAGTGCCTTCAGCCTTGCTACTGTGAATTCCCAGGAGTGCTGCCTTCAGATGACCAGAGAAAAACAAACAAAACAAAACAAAACACCAAAACAAAACAAAACCTCTAAAACCAGTATAGTAAGATAGCTGCAGAGGAGGAGTCAAAGGCCCCAGAGGCTACTGTTACTGACTGTCTTACAGTGATGTGAACATAGGTGGCATAAATGATCTCTTGATCAGGACCTACCTCCTGGGTCAGGTCTACAAACACTAGGTTATTATGCAAATAATAATATACCCTTCACTGATGTCCTCATCCACAGAACTTAGTTTGGTGTCAAAGTCTGAGAAGAAACTGCAGGCTGTGAAGCAGTTTCAAACAGCTTTTGGTTAAGGAGTGTAGTGACTACACTGATGAGAAAGGCAAGATTTCAGATAATCCCAATTTGGGAGTTTAGTTTAGACATCCTCCTTCCTGTCATTCGTTAAGATGTGCACATGATCTCCTTCTTCACTATACAGAGAACTTACACGTCTACTTCCATTCAGAGACTCTGGGTTAAATGCTTTTGTTTTGCTGATTTTGGTGAACTGTCTTAAAAGATAGATGTCAGATTCATCTGAAACAACCTTTGGGTAAATGAACATTGCATGTTATTTCATTGCCATTCTGACTACGCATTGAAACCTTCGATAAGCATGAAACTTACATCCATTTCATTATACCATAACACTGGGAAAAGTTTTCTGGAGGCGAACACCAGCAAGTCTCATTAAGTTCCCAAAGAGGCTGTATCTCCCACACTGAACAAATTGTACAATCAAGGCAGCTCTTTACCTTTCAGTTCAGAGATATGAATAAACAGCCTTCAGTTCCTCCCCCATGTTGCGCAAAATGTGTAATTACAACTAACTGCCTCCAGTGTATCTTTTAGAGTGGGAAAATAGTCATCATAGAAACGACATCTTATAAGTATATCATTATACCTAAAAGCTGTAGAGAAAGGACAGTTCTGTTCTAACACAGACACAGTAACAGTAATTATCAAGTCAACTCCTTTATTAGCTACACAGGCCTTCTTCAGTGTAATTATTGTCTCTCTTCTGTTTTTGAAGAACACTATAATGCAGCTCTTTGGCAGTCAGCTCATTAGACTGTAGCTATTATTTCTCAGAATACACTGAGCTTACACTGCACTAATTTAATTATTTATACAAAAAAATGTATATAGATGACAATGTAGAACAATAAATACGAGTTAAGAAATTCTTAGTCTCTCACTTCTTATTCCAAAAGCAATACTTTCCAGAATGTATGATATTTTTCCCCAGTAGTACCTAGAAACTGTGCTGTGGTTTTTTTTGTCATTGTGTCAGAGGCAAAAGGACCCAAGAAGGGCAGTTTGGCATATTTTTGTCCAAGTTAACCTATTGCCTCTTGCAGCAGCAGAGTTCACATCTCTCCCTTCTCCATATACGAGGTCTCTTACTTATTGTTTGGCTAAGGAGGTGCCACAGGGTTGCATACACTATATCTTCAAAGAACTTGCTTGTACTGGTCTCCAAAAAAAAAAAAAAAAAAATTTAAAAAAAAACTCCAAAAGGAGCATTGCACTTCTGCATTTTGTATGCTCCATAAGATGTTGGCACAGCAAGGTAGTGAATTTTCAAGAAAGTTAATCCTACAGAACCTTATCAAAAAGAACAGAGTCCTAAATAAGTTTAAAAGATCTTTATCTGCTTAGCAAGAGGGGGACAGCAGTCTGAAAGTGCAATCCAGTTCTCTGAAGTAAGGATCATGACAGGAGGATTGCTGCTGAATTAGATTCATAGTGAAAATTTTCTGTGAACTACGGTGTATTGCTTACATCTCCTTCCCACCTGCAGAAGAGGGAAATCTTGACAGAAACAACAAGGAAGCAAAGGAGATTTCTAGGGCTAAAACTAGTTCTGCATAATCTATTAATTTCTGCAGGGGAGGGTATATAACAAATGCTGGTCTATCTTCTATCAGGCCAAAAACAAATAAGGTTTCTGATCAGTGTAATTTAAAGGCTCTCTATGACAGCTTTTGCCATGCCATGAGATAATTCCCGGTAGCTAAAATGGGGAGCACCATAAGAAATATGTGACATCCTTTAAGCTTACACAGACTTTAGAAGGAAATCAGTAGGTAGCATTGCGCTCTGATCCCAGGCCCAGCAGTGGCTGCTGTTGGGCCATAATAGAAAAATCTCACTTTTCTCCTTTATTTGACCCAATGTATCTCTAGTTTCCTTCAGATCTTAATGAATCAGTTCAGGTAACACTGTAAGAATGGAGGGGTGAATGTTCAGGAAGAATATTATTAAGAAATCTTGTGGAGATGAATGGTATCCTAAAGCATAATTTTTATGAGTCTGCTTGATGGGAGGCAGAGACCAAAGGGTAAGGAGTCATCCCATTGTGTGAATTTCTTGTATTCACTCATAGTCACAGATGCATGGTGTCAAACTCTGGTTTTAGCTATACTAATAGCAAATCCAAATCCCTAAACAGGGAATTAAAAGACAGTTTTTCCTTGCACAGAAACATACTGAAAAATCATGCTTGCCATAGAAGAATAGTAATGTTAATATGAGTTCAGCCAAATTCGAATATATATTTCCTTTCCAAGGATCAAGGGAATTTTTATCACTAACTTACCACACAGACTTTTCAGAAACAAGATTGATAACACAGGGAATATTAGCATCAAAAATGACCACAACTTTATTATGTGAATCATTTGTAGAACTACAAAGCTGAAACTGCAAGAAATACCATATGTGATGTTGGTCTTATTTTTTAACATTTTAACTGTGCCATTCAGTCAACTTCTACAACTTCTTAAGATGACTTCTCATTGGTTTCTCAGATAAATGCATGCAAATTTCAGAGATCATTCTAGAATGTTAATGAATACATATTCTAAATATTCAAATTTATTATTTCCAGAACACAATAATAAACACTATTGTCTCATTTCCTCCATGTTAGAGTCCTTAGGTAATAATTGAATGTTGAGAAATTCTTGGGGTTTCCCTTTTTCCCCTTCTTGCATATTACGCAGCTATGCTTTTTGCCTTACAAAACCTTTGGGATTTGATTATAGCACGAAAACAACATGCCTCTTAACGTGCTGTATTGTTTTAATATGCTAACTGTAACAGAAATTTAATAATATGTATTCATTTAAAAATGCTTATCAAAGTAATCTATTCAAATCATCATTTTATATGTTCATCTAAAGCTGGCGGAAAATAGAAGATGGTGGAAAAATGTGACATTTTAAAGATGTACTGCTCATCTCAGATTAACATTCAAAGAGTGAAATAATTGACAAAGATTCAGGTTGGGCACTGAGGAAAAGGGTTTATAGATAAGGACAATACAGTATTTTGTGATTCCACAAAATCTCAATTCTGAAAGGGATTAATATTTTTTTATTTAATTTACATATTCATTGAATAAGTATTTCAATACACTGAATAAGTATTTCAAGTAATTTGAATTTAGCACTAAGATGTTGACAAATGGTATTTTTCATTTTCATTGTAAAAACCCATTTCTCTATTTCCTTCAGTCTCTTGAAGAAATTGTCATTGTGGTTAAAAACTTTAGCATGGTGTGCAATATACCTTTAGTCCAACATAAATTTTAATAAAAAACCTCTGTAATTTATAACCTTGAAAAACATCTAATAGCTAGTACTTGGTTTCCATCTCATTTATTTAGTAATGCTTTAGTTGAATAGGTTTTTTGTCTATGATGAAATTAAGATTATTCCTAGATACCAAATGTCTTGGCAAAGAAAATATAGTAGCCTTTTACTATCATTTAGATGGAGTTACTTTCTCTAAGGATTCAATAACAAGGTGTTTTAAGAAGTGATTGTTTTACTGAAAATGCATTGTGGGAAAGGTCTCTGCTGGTTTTGGCTGGGATAGACTTAACTTCCTTCATAGTAGCTACTATGGGGCTATGGTTTGGTTTTGTACTGGAAACAGTGCTGATAACACCAGGGATGTTTTAGTTATTGCTGAGCAGGGCTTACACAGGATCAAGGGCTGTTCTGCCTCTCACCCCACCCCACCAGTGAGGAGGTTGGGGGTGAGCAAGGAGTTGGGAGGGGGCACAGCCGGGACAACTGATCCCAGTGACCAAAGGGATATCCCATATTGTATGATGTCATGATCAGCATACAAAGTTGGAGGAAGAAGAAGGAATGAGAGGATGTTTGGAATAATGGCGTTTGTCTTCCCAAGTAACAATTACACGTGATGGAGCCCTGCTTTCCTGGAGATGGCTGAACACCTGCCTGCCCACGGGAAGTAGTGGAGAGATTCCTTGTTTTGCTTTACTTGTGTGTGTGGCTTCTGCTTTATTTATTAAACTGTCTTAATCTCCTACATAAATGCTTTCCTTACTTCTGTATTTATCTGCATACATAATCTTCATCAAGTACCCATCATTCAGAATTCCTGTAATCGTATCACTAACAGTTTTATATCACTGGAATTTGGATTTAAATATATACAGCTTATGTTGAGTCCAGCAGTTCACTTTCTATACCAAGTTTTTAATATATGTGTAATCTATGGTTTCTAGAGTAAGAAATTAGATTTGTCAATTGGATATAATTTTATATATATATATATATGTAGTTCAAGAAATAATTGAAGACTCAGAGTAAATGCTTTTAAGTACTGCATTTGCACTTTGATATTTAATACATAGAAAAGATAGAGTTACTGGTTTGCCTAGGAAAGCAATTAACACATTGCTGGATATCTTTGAAGGAATATTTCAGAAAGCATATAACTACTCATACTCTGTGACTTTTCCACCCTACATTCTAGCTTTTCAAGCATTTTGATTTTACAAGGTCTGGTTGCCTAGAATAGAATAGGGACCTGTATTTCTTTCCCAGTCACAGTGACTGTTATTCTGCTGTCCTTGGAGGAGATACTCCAAAGTTATATGTTTGAAACTAAGAAGATAAGCTAGACTTACAAGTTATAATTTCTTGTAACATCGCTGTTCCCTTGATTTATTTCAGTATTTTGAGATTAATCTATTTTTTCCATTAGGATGAAATTTTTCCTCCCACATCACTAAAAGCCAAAGTGGTAAATACCCTACCTTGTCAGTGATCACTTTGGCTGCTCCAGTACTAGGCACAGCCTAGTTAATCAATTTCCACTGTCTGCTTGCACAGCTCCCTGCTCATTACACTTCTGCCACTGAAGAAGGAGCAGAGGGAGGTGACACCTTGTCAGCTATTGTTGCTCTTAACCATTAATGCTATAACCATCATTTCTCTAGATTTCTTGCTTGACTTATTTAGAAAAGAAGGTATCTGGAAGCTTAGTCTTTTGTTTTTAACTATTCTTCCCCTATCTTGCCAATTCGCTTCCACATGGACTTGTTTTCACATACATTGTATAGTATTTTTAATACTACGTGGCTTGATGATTTTACACCACCACAACGTCATACACTGCAACCGATTTCACCCACTATAAGTGAACTTATATGACATTTTTGTGCTGATGTCACTCAAATGTGTGTATTTGCTGGGCTGGTTCAAAGCTGCTAACATTTGTAGAGGACGGTGGACATTGCAAAGTTGCAGCTTGAGCAGAACATCCTGTTTACAAGGTATGGAAGGCAACATGAAAATGGCTGCAGAGACAATAAGTCAAGAGGCTAGGAGTGACTTACAAGAAGAAGGACAAAATAAAATAATAGAGTATTAACAAAGTTCGGTGGTCTGTAGTCCCATAATAAAACTCAGTGCCATAAATATTTTCATTTCAGATTTATATTTTAGCATAAACTTGAAGAATCCCTTTTAAGATGCTGAATCATTGTTAATTATTGTTCTTCAGGTTCATTTGTACCATTAATTTCAGTAAGAAGTTGTCTGACAGAGAACTGCAGCATTGAGCCTCTGACCTTAGTAGAATTATGATTAAATCAGCATTCATTAGTCATAACATTCATTCTCTTTACAGTAAATCTATAGTAAGAATTTCAGTCTTGTCCTATAATAAATAAATAATTAGTAAAACTAGTGTAATTTAGACCAGACTGCACCAGGATAGCGGGAGCTTTGCAGAAGACCATATATTCAAGGACTTACTGACCTTGAACAGGCCACGTGTGCTCTATTGAATCTTGTACATAGGCCTTGAGAAACCACTGTTATTTACCTTGCCTTTGGAAAGGTACGCTGTGTGTGGACAAAGGGGTGGGATGCAGTGATTCTGACCAGGAGACAACCGTACATTGTGGTGCATTGCGCTGTGTCCAGCATAGCCTTCAGACTGCCTTGTGCTGCACAAATCCTTGGCTCCAGGATGAGCTCAGCCAGCTCGCTGTAACAGAGGAGTCCAAAAGCAGCTCCCACTTGGTAAGGGCATTTATGTCACCTGTGTGGCCTTGCCCTAGGAACAGCGCAGCAAGAAGTTCTTACATGAACATCATTTTGGTTTGACAGTAGAAATTTAGAGTTGTTTTCTTGTAAGAAAATCATATAATAGCTCAAATAACCAAAAAGGAGCAACTTTCCTCCACGGACAGGTTTGCCATAGGAAGATCTATCCAGGGTCTGCTCAATGCTGGATGAAAGCAGGGCTCCTGGCGTTGAAGGGATGTAAGATTTACTTGTTATCTATATTACTCTTTTTATTCTACCTTACTACAACTGTTTCATTAAGCCATTTATTGGGTTTTTCTTATTCAGATCCAGAAAGAACCCTTCTCTCTCTCTCTCTCTCTCTTTCCTTCTCACTCTCCACCCCAGTGCAGAACAACCTTCAAATAAATAAAATCATGCATGAAAAAGTTTGACATATGGGAAGAGATAGAAGCACAATATAGTATAAATGTTACTGTTGTTGCTTTTTTTGATACCAAGGAAAGAGAGAAGTAAAAATGTATTTAAAACAAGTATTTATAAACTTCATGGCCTGTTTCTTTATTTTCACTCGGTTACTTCCATACAGGATGAAATATTTGTTTGTCAAATATTCCCACTCAAATATTTTCAATGGGTTTTCCCATACCTGCACTGATAGCTGTAGTAGTCTTGCTAAAATGAATTTTTTACTACATATTTTACAACTTTCATTTCATGTTTGCAATTTACAGGCATTAATAAAAATGTGTGTATTAAATGAAACAACAACTCATTACAATAGAGGAGTAGACGATAGGTAGAACTTGAAGTGATAGGTAGTGAAAAAAGAAATACAATGCATAATGGAAATATGTTTCTGAACTGGCCAAGAGAATTGGTGGAAATCAGCAGTTTTATTTTCAAAATAATGAAAAATATCTCCTAATTCCTTCAAACAATTACACTGCAGAAACTGTAATAGCATAATACTTACATGACAAGATCAATTGGTGCTAAGAGTCATGGGAAATAGGTCAACATCCTGAAGAAAAGGGTCTGTTTCCTCTCAAACTTACTAAGTATTTTCTCAGTTTGACAGTCGTCAAAGCTGGCGATAACTCAGTAAGGCTCAAATTTATACAAAGATTCACAGTTTGGAAGCTCTGTCTCCGGTGAGATAAATTACTAATGTTCAAGAAAAACCCCTCAAGCCTCGATAATCAGATAAGAACTGAGCTGACAAGGTTTAGACCTGAGCACCTTAATAGTGGAAATAAACTGGGATAGCGATAGTCTTGCCAATGACACAAGGTATGAGACAAGAAAATGGAGATCAAGTAAAACCTGATGTCATGCTTTCTGAATGATATTTGTGGCATTATGGGGGAATCTGTCTAGAAATAGAAAGCTCTGAATATGACACGATGATGTCAAAAAAAAAAAAAAAAAAAGAGAGAGAGAAATAAAAAGATAAAGGCTGTCCCAACATTCCCCCACTACCTGCAACATATCACAGAAAAAGTATATTGTCATTTTTATTCCTGTGAAATGCTGACAGACTTGACAAAAGTAGTGCCTGAAAAAAATATCAGTAATATCTATGTGGTTGCATTAGTATGGCTTAAATCTGGAACTAAATTCTTTCTGACCTTCAGTGTGCCTTATTTACCAGGGTACATATGGCATGATATAGAAATATGCAAGTCCTTACATAAATGAGGGACAGAGAAACTCCTGTGGACATTTCAGAGTTCTGAAATGATGACAGTGTGGAAAGCATTTGTTTTATTTGTCAGTGTTTGTCTTTGTGTTACTAAATCTTCCAACCTGTTACCAAGCTTTGAATAACTAAAAAGTACAGTTTGTCAATGTATCCACCCAGTAAAAAAAAAATTCTATGCTATTTTAATTGAACATACTGAGTTATGGGTTTCTAAACAATAATTCTCTTTATACAATGGGTAGAGAAGGAAAAAAAAAGTTTGCACTGTCTAAAACATTATACATTTATTGGCAAAATTATATCACTACAGGTTCAATATTGTACTTGTCAAAAACATTCATAGGAAAACCCAGAGAACTGGTTACATGCTAGAAGCTTGTAAGTACTTTCTCTGTTGCATCTCAAGACAAACATTTTGTCATTATAAAATTCAATTTATGGATCACCACACTTTGTCAATAAATTACAGTTCTTGAATAGCAGCTATAATGTCTCTAAATAGACAAAGGAAATGTTGTTCCAGATGAAGTATATCTAAGCATATAGTTGAACTTGCCTGAGGAAAGAGTCCTTAAATCGTATCCTGCTCTTAATTTTAGTAAGTTCAAAACCATGAATGTACTGGCTACTTTGCATGACTTCACAAAATAGAGGGCTGTTAATACCAGTTCAACCAGCAGCCTGAATGTCCTTGCTATTCAGACGTACTGCTTTACCATTACCATTACTGTGGCTTCCAAGTCATTTCTGCACTAGCAGAAAATGGATGAAGATGAGATGTCTAAGGATAGTCTATAGACTAGAAATATGATCTCAAACACAGCTAAGCTGAAAATTATCTGCTTTGTTTGTATCCAACCCCATGCTTTGTGCCAGGCTCTAAGCAAGCCTAAGCAAAGGAGTCCTTGAACACGCATGGCCCAAAGCCCAGCTCACTGAGGCAAGTGGCTCCGGTGCCGGAAGGATCTGCAGCGGAGCACTCCAGTGCAGCGCATAACCGAGCAACCTCAGGGGGAGCCGAGAGGCCTGCTGGGAGCCTGCAGCTCACGCGACAGCATCTGATGGGATCTGGGCAGGGCCAGGAGCAACGGTGGCCAAGCCCTGCCACATGTATAAAAGAAGGGAGTACTAGTGACCAGGACAGGCAAACAGGGCATGGCAGGGCAGTTTCTCTAGAAGGACATGCAGGAAGGGAGCTGAGCCTCTGCCAGGTTGACCGGGGAGCAATAGTATCCACCCGACAGAAAGCCATGGCCTCTCTGACCTCTGCACCCACCATGTCTGACACAGCTGCCCACACAGAGCTCCGGTGAGAACACGCTGCCATCCCAGTGCCAGTCTGTGGGCTGTGCCCTGCTCTTACACCAGTGTGAGATGGCAGCAGTGAGCACAGCTGTGGGAGGTGCACCCAGGGAGAGGAACTCCTCCGCTTAGTGACAGAGTTCCGGGAGGAGGTGAGTAGGTTGAGGAGTATCAGGAATGAGAGAGAGAGGCGAATTACTGAAACAGCACCCTACTTTCCCTGGGACAGGCCCAACAGGCAGACAGGACGCATGATACAGAGGATTCCCCATCCTTTCTCCACACGGCTGAACACAGTGACTTAAGGAGTAGGGGGTAATGGCGACCAGTTCCTGCCCAGTACAGCAGGCCCTCCTCCTCCGTGACTGCCCCACCTTCCCAGGGGCCCTTGATAATAGGTGCGAGGCTCTGCAAACAATGACGAGGGCAAGGGGTCATCTAGCTTGGAGGTGTGGCTGAGGATAAGTCAGTCTACACCCTGCAACAAAACTGGTTCCATAAAGAAAAAACCCCAGGTGATTGTCATAGAAGACTCCCTTCTGAAGGGAACAGAAGGCCCAATATGCAGACTGAACCCACTTCTTCGGGAAGTCTGCTGCCTCCATGGGGCCCAGATTAAAGGTCTGAAGAGAAAGATTCCTACCCTGATACGGCCCTCAGATTACTATCCATTATTGATTTCTCAGGTAGACAGCAATGAAGTAGCAACAAGAAGTCCAAGGGCATCAAGAGAAACTTCAGGGCCTTGGGACAACTGATTAAGGGGTCAGGAGCACAAGTAGTGTTCTCCTCTATCCTTCCAGTTGCAGGGAATGATGAAGAAAGAAACAGGAAGGGCCAGGATATCAATACCTGGCTCCAAGCCTGGTGTTACTGGCAGAATTTTGTGGTTTTTTGATCATGGGTTGGTTTACGTGACCCCAGGCCTGCTGGCAGCAGAGAGGGTACAGCTGTCTCAAACGGGGAAAAGGATATTTGCGCAGGAGTTAACAGTGCTTATTGAAAGAGCTTTGAACTAGATTTGAAGGGGGAAAGGGATAAATCCAGGGGGGCAGCACTCCAGTGTTTGAGGGATGATGGTCTATCGAGGTCCTTTGATCTGCTGTCTCAGTGGAGGTAGAGGATGGAGAGTCATGTAACAGTAAAGATGCAAGGGTTATTGATGTGTTAGAAACCATGGAATCATCTGAGAATGGTTATGTAGCAATTGGGGCTTCTCCCCCCAGAAAGGTAGTGGGATCTATAGACCAACAGAAGTGCACCTACACCAATGCATGCAGCATGAGTAACAAACAGGAGAAGCTGGAAGCTGTTGTGCAGCTGGAAAATTATGATACCATCACAGAAACACAGTGGGATGGCTCACACAACTGGAGTATTGCAATGGATAGCTATTAACTCTTCAGAAGGGATAGGCAAGGAAGAAGAAGAGGTGGGGTAGCCCTGTGTGTTAGTGTTTTGACTGTCTAGAGCTCGATGATGGTGACAACAAGGTTGAATGTTTATGGGTAAGAACCAAGGGGAAGGCCAAAGAGGTAGATATGATGACAGTCTGTTATAGACCATCCAAGCAGGATGAAGAGGCAGATGAAGTATTCTATAAGCAGCTGGGAGAAGTCTCACAATCTCTAGCCTTTGTTCTCCTGGGGGACTTCCACTAGCCAGACATCTGCTA
The DNA here is from genome assembly GCF_000690535.1 of Cariama cristata. Taxonomy (NCBI): domain Eukaryota; kingdom Metazoa; phylum Chordata; class Aves; order Cariamiformes; family Cariamidae; genus Cariama; species Cariama cristata. The sequence goes on from NW_009617936.1 coordinate 50,776, forward strand.
GAAATACAATATAGTGGAGACGAAACAGTCCAGGAGACTCCTGGACAGTGTGGAAGAGACCTTCCTGACCAAGGGACCCAACTAGGGAAGGCTCTGTGCTGGACCTGTTGTCTTGTGAACAGAGAAGGAGTTGTGCATGATGTGATGGTTGGAGGCTGTCTTGTGCACAGCAATCATGAAATGCTAGTTTTTGATTGTCAGAGAAGTAAAGAGCGAGGTCAGTAGAACGGCTCCCTTGGATTTCCAGAGGGTAGACTTTGGCCTGTTTAGAAGTCTGGTTGACAGAGTCCCTTGGGAGGCAGTCCTGAAGGGCAAAGAAGTCCAGAAAAGATGCACATTCTTCAAGAAGGAAATCTTAAAGGCACAGGAGCAGGCTGTCCCCATGTGCCAGAAGACAAGCTGACAGGCAAGAGGACCGGCCTGACTGAACATGGAGTTTTGGCTGGAACTCAGGAAAAAAAGGAGAGTTTATGACATTTGGAAAAAGGGCAGGCCGCTCAGGAGGACTGTAAGGATGTCATGAGGTTATGCAGGGAGAAAATTAGAAGGGCCAAAGCCCAGCTAGAACTTAATCTGGTTACTGCCGTAAAAGACAATAAAAACTGTTTCTGTAAATACATTAGCAACAAAAGGAGGGCTAAGGACAATGTCCATCTCTTATTGAATGCACAGGGAAACATAGTGACAAAGGCTGCTGAAAAGGTTGAGGTACTTGATATCTTCTTTGCCTCAGTCTTTAATAGTAAGACCAGTTGTTCTCCAGATACCCAGCCCCCTGAACTGGAAGACAGGGACAGGGAACAGAATGAAGTCCCCACAATGCAAGGGGAAGTGGTTAGCAACCTGCAACACCACTTATACACACACAAGTCTATGGGACTGGATGGGATCCACCCAAGGGTTCTGCAGGAGCTGGTAGAAGTGCTCCCCAAGCCACTTTCTGGCTAATTGGGGAGGTCCCAGTTGACTGGAGGTTAGAAAATTAACACCTATCTATAAGAAGGGACAGAAGGAGAATCCAGGGAACTACAGGCATGTCAACCTGACCTCGGTGCTGGGGAAGGTTATGGAACAGATCATCTTGAGTGCCATCACACAGCACGTACAGGACAACCAGATGATTAGACCCAGTCAGCACAAGTTTATGAAAGGCAGGTCCTACTTGACTAACCTGATCTCCTTCTATGACAAGGTAACTTGCTTACTGGAGGAGGGAAAGGCTGAGGATGTCATCTACCTAGACTTTAGTAAAGCCTTTGACACCATTTCCTACAGCATTCTCCTGGAGAAACTGGCAACTTATGGCTTGGACGAGCGTAATATTCACTGGGTAAAAAAACTGGCTGAATGGGCAGGCCCAAAATGTGGTGGTGAATGCAGTTAAATGCAGTTGGTGGCTGATCACAAGTAATGTTCCCTGGGGCTCTGTATTGGCGCCAGTTCTGTTTAATACCTTTATAATTTATCTGGGTGAGAGGATCCAGTGCACTCTCACTAACTTTGCAGACCACACCAAGTTGGGTGGGAGTGTTGATCTGCTGGAGGGTAGGAAGGCTCTACAGAGGGATTTGGAGAGGCTGGGTTGATGGGCCAAGGCCAACTGTATGAGGTTCAACAAGACCAAGTGCTGGATCCTGCCCAATAGCATCCTGACTTGTATCAGGAATAGTGTGGCCAGGAGAACTAGGGCAGTGCTCATCCCATCCCCCTTTACTCGGTACTGGTTAGGCCGCACCTTGAGTACTGTCTCCAGTTCTCAGCAACGAAGGTGGTGAAGGGTCTGGAGCACAAGTTTGATGGGGAGCGGCTGAGGGAGCTGGGGTTGTTTAGCTTGGAGAAGAGGAGGCTGAGAGGAGACCTGATTGCTTTTTACAACAACCTGAAAGGAGGGTGTAGCGAGGTGAGTGTTAATCTCTTTTCCCAAGCAACGAGCGACAGAACAAGAACTGACCTCAAGTTGCGCCAGGGAAGGTTTAGATTGGATATTAAGAAAAATTTCTTCACCAAAAAGGGTTGTCAGGCACTGGAGCAGGCTGCCCAGGGAAATGGTTGAGTCACCATCCCTGCAGGTATTTAAAAGATGTGTAGATGTGATGCTTAGGGACATGGTTTAGTGATGGACTTGGCAGTGCTAGGTTAATGGTTGGACTTGATGATCTTAAAGGTCCTTTCCAACCTAAATAATTCTATGACTCTTTGCTGGTTGCCAAAACATATCAGTTAACTCTTCTATGGTTGATGAGTCCATCTGTTTTTTTTCCCAGAGGGACCCAATGTAGTACGCAGAAAAGAGCTACGAGGTTTTCAGGCTCCTAGGCTTTTTATCTGCTAGGAAGCAGTGTAGGATGTGTATAGATGAGGAGGCACATCTTGTGTCTTAACCCAGGAGCAGGGCCGTGCTCCACGATGCTGTCTACCTGTACCTTAAGCACACCCACATCCTCAATCTCTGATGTTCACAACAGGGAAAGCTGGTCGCTCCTGTGTAAGGCCTAAGCTGTTATTGGTGATGCAGCAATTTGGCCCCAGGAAAAATAGTTAAAGAAGAAACCAGAGTGATTGCAAAAAAAAAAACTTACATTTTCTCCCCTGGTACTCTGGAGATACCACAGAGGAATCTTTTAACTATATTTAAATATAGAGTATTTTTCCTAAAAAGACTTTGAGATTTCTTTCATTCACACAGATATCTGACAAAAACAGAAGTTACATGGATTGTGCAAACGCCTGTTGTTACTGCAAATAGAGCTTTTTTTAAGTAAGATAATGGCAATGTAAGTAAATAACTACTGTAACCAGCCAAGAGATGGCATTTCTTTGTTTACACAATAATTACTGACTAGAACATTATCTATTTAGCACAGTCTTCTTTAATCAAAAGCTGGCAATTAACTTGTGAGTTTCTTATAAACTGCTAAAGATAAAAATGAGTTTATACATATTCATAATTTCTACCAAATTTCAAAATCCTGAAAAATGGAGAACTGAGACATTGTTTTAGAAGTCTTCAATTCGTACATCTCACAAATTCTTCCTGTAAGTATATATCATTGTCAAAACATAAATGCATTATTTTTCAAAATAACATACATAAATACAAATTCATGTCACATCTACCTTTTTCAGCTTTTTGAAGGTCATGTTTTCTCCTGTTTTAAAATAATTATATACATATTTTGTATAAACTAACAACTAAGTTAGAAATGTCATAGAATTTTGTACAGTGTCCAGTTATAAATTTGGTGTGTGGGCCATAAAAATCCAATTCAAAGGCTGTTTGCCAGCTAATGGGGAATATTAATTACCATTTGAGTTTCAGAACTAATTAAAACATGTCATTCCTTGGGTGAAAACATTCATTGGTAAATTGTGGTATAGAGGTCTTCTGGCTACAGAGATAAGGCATGGGTGAATACAGAATTTAGGAAGAAGTCATATTCTTAATCTTTGAATTTCATAGGTTCCAAAGATTAACATTTCTTTTAAATTTTTACTGGTCTATTGAAAAGCAAATCATAGAACTTTCTTTGGAGCCCATAGCAAACTTCATGTATTTAAGAATACATTTATAATCACTGAAAACGAGAGCTCAGATTTCTAGTTCCTACATGGCTATTTTGCGAAGTTGATTGTAGACTTATAAGATGGCAATTCCAAATATAAATGGTACCTGTCCTAGGACCTGTCAACCTCAAAAATGAAAATGTAGCATTTCTTAAGCAAGAAGTGTATTTTATTTTGAAGGTCATGTAAATTAAATGCTTACAATAATGAAATGTATATTACAGTCATAGAATATCTAGGAGATTAATAAAAGGATGACTTGCTTTCCTGTTTGATTTCATTTTTGAATACAGATACTTGGTGTCTCTGTAGTGCTAGTTAGGCCTGTATTTTAGTGTTTTCCATGCTGGAGTCAAAGTCAGCAATTACAGAAAACTGCTACTGTGAAAATTTCTGTGTGCAAAGGAAATTTGCACATTTGCAGGAGCAAAACAGCACAGAAAAGCGATCTGTATGTGTAAAAGTTGCTTGGCATGTGAAAATAAGCCAATGTTTCCTTTTTTTTTTTTTTTTTCAAAGTATCCCATATTTATTCTAGAGGGACCTGCATATACTTGGAAATGTTGTTAATTACACATTAAGGTTGAAAACACAGAAACTACAGGACTAGCTGTTGGTATATGTTTGCTAGATTTACAAGGGCATCCCATGCATATGCGAAGATTCCTTTATGTTCTCTAACCTACATAGTTTGATACTTGTTTCTCTTATGTTTTTTTTCTCCAGTATTGGCCAATTTAATCCATGGTCTCATTGTGTGCATCAACAAGACGTTATTGAGTAGACAAACTGAATGATGTGTTCTGTATGTTGTTAAGGAAACAAGTCAAGCCACATATGGTTGACTGATATGTTTTCGTTCCCATAAAACAGTTGTTCATCATATTATACCTCAGCCATTCCCCTTAAAGGATTTGAAATTGGGTCCCCAAATATTGGACTCCCATAGGAGTTTGCTATGTGCATATGAAACAGTCTTGCTATTACATCTTCACCAGACTTTCTTTTCTCCTCAACAGTTGTCCATCCTTAAAAAACCTCTTGGTCTATTTGTCCTACAAGTGTTGAATGTTCTCTTTTGCCTTTTTTAATGAACATGCACTGCCCAAATTAACAGAAAGTAAATGCTTTCTCTTTTCAATGACTTGGAATACCCCAGTCTTTTATCTCATCTTTCTATTTTTTAATGATTAGGCTGTAAGGGAAGTTGAGAAAATGGAATTTACAGGACTGCAGAAGAGAAATTCTAATTGAAATAAAAGAGGTTACTCATAAGCTTAACATTACATACCTGCCTACATACCTTCCCCAATTATGTTTATATGTCTGAAAAGAAAATCACAAGGAAATAAAACTTATGTTTATATTTCATTGTGTATAACAATCCTCACAGTCTTCATTTCCTTCAGAGATTTCTTATTTATCTAAATTGAGAGTGCATTGTATACCTATGTTTTTGCTCAATGACTCATTCAGTGGCATGCTAACTCTAAGCAGAGTATTATACACATTAATCTGATATTTAACCAAAACACTCAATCTAATCCAACTCAAGTATGTGACAGTGCATAGGCACTCCCCTCAGTACTTACTGCAAAACCTCAACTGAAAAATATTTAAGAAGATGAGATTAAAAAAAAAGGAAGACCGTTTACTGTAAAAGACTTTTTTTAATCCTTGCAGAAGGTTATTGATTAGTTATTACACCTCAGCCAAATTAGAGATATCAAAGACTTGTGTTCTCCAGATCCTGCCTTTCTAATTAGATGTTTCATTACTCTCTCGTTGCTTCTAGTTGAGCAAGCTTGCAGTTGACTTCAGTAAAACCACTTCAGGGAAGACTTCCTTAGAAATACTAGGAGGAATAATATTCCTACCTTCATTAGGGGCAGAAATGTCAGGTGATTACAGTATGATTACATTAAATATAGATTAAAAATATTCTGTGAGTAGTTTGCTCTGTGTTGTTGGGTTTTACACTGTTTTGTTTCTCAGTTCCTTTAAAACACAGAAGTTTCTCTTTTCCATGAAATGTTTTGCCCTAGTCATTTTTCTTCACTTGCTTCCATGGTTACATCAGCTAGACAATCAAGATGGTAAGCTTTATTGAGTTGCAATATGCCAGCAGTTTGTCTAAACATGAAAGTTGCATCTTTAAAGAGATGGTTATATCAATTGCAAAGTCTAGTTCTGCAAAGACACAGGAAAATGGCTATAAAAAAAAATAGGTACATTCAAGGTTATGAAGGCCACCTACTTTCCCAAGGAGTTACAGAAAATTTGATGGGTGCGTTTCCTCTTTTTTTAGTCTTCCCTATACACTCAGTCTGTTCAATATTGTGCTCTTCTCTCTGTTTACCACAGAGGTACTGTGAGGGAACAGCAGTGCAGAGTAGCTTTATAATGTCAAGATATTAAAGGGAAACAGCTTAGGCAATGTTTTTACTTGCACATCTATTAGCATAGATATATTGCTATTCTACTTCTCAGTACTCGGCAACAGTCCCTGTGAAGTCATAAATGTAACTTTCCCCATAAGACCTTTACAGATCCCTCAGATAATTGAGTAACAAAATGCAATATAATCTATTTTTATAGTAAAATGACAGAAATTGCTTTCCTAACCCTTTAACTTTATTTTTATTAGTAATCAAATAGAAAATTTGAAAATTTGAGAAGTATACGAGCAAAATGCAACTATCTTTCCAAAGGTCAGAAGTAGGGTTTAAACAGAGGAACTGCAGTATCATGATACACCTCCAAAATTAGAGGAATATATCACTTCTCTTCGTAGACAAGCAGACTTCTTGACAGTCATGTACTAGAAGGATTCAAAACCTAACTTTCCAAGAGGTCAGAAAAAGGGTGAGCAAAATGTCCATCTATAACACCCTCCAGAAACGGTGGGAAGCACTGTAATTAACTGTCCTTCTTATTGTAGTGCCTATAAAAAAGGGCTGAGGGCTGACTCATAAGTCTAACTCCTAGTTTGGGAAGATTAAAGGTATCCCAGGCACAGGAGTGGTCTCAACCACATTTCTAAGACCATTTCAGAATTTGGATTTATGTTTATGATAGGGTGAGCAGATGGGTGAGCCCTGGCTGTGGAAAAAGTACAAGTAGTTGGATATAACGAAAAGCCTAGAAAACAAAAGGCAAAATACCAGAATCACAGATAATTCAAGGAGCATCCTGTTACTGAGTGTATTGATTATTGCTGTACATTAAATATAGCAACATTCAGAAAATCACAAGTATTCTAAAACAATACTAGTAAGGCACAACTAATAAAAGTCTTTTGACTAACTTTTCAAAAGATGGCCTAAATGAATTATTTAAGATCCATGAGCTATGTACTTCTTGTCAGAATTCAAAGTTCACCAATATTACTCAATCTCCCGTATGTTAAAATATCAGTTAAAAGTTTTAAGTGTTAAGGCTCCTTCTATCGGTTCAGTTAAAACTTATGACTTTGGATTCAGGGCAACATCAAGGTAAGCATCAGGCAGTACAGTTGCTTACACTTCTTTATATTGCCATGTAACCATTCAGTCCAGTGTGTTAGAGACATGCTTCTTACTAATTTAATGATATGCAATTTACAACACAGTTTAACTTCTCTGTAAATGTGGCACCTGTAGCTTTCTCTGTATAGTGAATACAACCAAGTACGAATGACAACTGTCTATAACCCAGAGTTTGTACTATAAGATGCAAAATGAGTTAACTTGTACAGAATTAGTGTTCCCCACCACATCGACCCACTGAAATCAAAATAAAATAGATATGCATATATGTATGTGTCCTGGTTGTGGGCTATTTAACTGTTTTAAAAATATTTCTTTTACAATTTTCTGAAAATTTTCAGAAATTATTAAATTGTTTGTATTTATGAAGCACTGCTCCAAGGCTGTTATACATATTATTATCAGCCCAAGCTTTATTCCCCATACATATTATCATTTAAAATTAATATACTCATTAAGTTTCCATAAATTCCATCTTCTGTGTGTTGTTTTCCTGATCCTGGCTTTGTTATTCCGCCAGCTTTGAAGGCTGCATTTGATTTCTTCTTCAGAAGATGGGGAATTTCAACTATTTTCACAGCATATTCCCTGATCAGAGACTAGCTCCAGCTGAAATGTATGTCTTTATTTATCCAGTCAGGTTCTTATTATATCTGTCTGAAAATTGACAAAAGCCACTCAACAGAGGCTGCAGCTGCCACAATATCAAATGTGAATAATGAACATAAGATGCATATTTAATTTCTTTTACCAGTGAACAAGAATACAGAGGTGATCCGAGACTGTCAGCAATCATTATGGCGTTAGATAACAACTAGGTAACAAGCTGTGGAACAATGGACAATTAAAGTGTGTGTATCAGCTCTGTGTACAAAGATATACTGATAAGCACAAGAAAAAGATAGGCTCAGTATAAAATCTACCACTCTAAAAATCTGAAATGTGTGCATGGTACAGCAGTGGGTTCCAGAAAATCTCATTAATTTTATTAATTTTCAACTAATTTAGGCACCCCTTAGTACACGTATCACTCTTTGCTTGATTACCTTTTGACTTGGTGAGGGAGATGCGAGAGTAAATCAGTTCAAAGCCGTTTCTGTGCTGCCCCATTTGTGGTCCTCACCTATGCTTTTTATGACAGGAAAGAGATGGAAACTGCAGCTAAACCAGAAAAATAACAGCTACTGAACGTTAGTTTTCATAGTCTCTGTAAGCAGCGCGGCACTATTGTAAAAATACTGTTTCTATCTAATTGCCTTGCTGCCTGAAGTTGTCTCATTTCTGCACAGTTTCATATGGATGAAACAGGAGTTTCATCTCCATGAACATGGAGTTTCAACAGGAAGGCCTGTTTTGAAACAAATTTTGCCTTTCCTTCCTGGCTTAGGAAATAGCTTGGTTGGAATTTTGACTGACAATATAGCTGAAGATTTCACATTGACTGGATCCCCTACAACATCTAAAGAAAATCTGGGAAGTCTCAAGTCGAATGAAAATCACAGCTTCTTAAAATCATAAGGGATATTTTGGAGGAACTTTTGGAAACTTCTACAGTGGCTTTTATGGAACAGCACTAAACAGTGGTACAAACTATCTTGTACAAACCTTTAAGCTGTAGAAATTTTTCTCAAGACAAGTCTAAATGTGAATACAGGGGAAATGGAAACCTCTTTGAAGTTGCAATAAATCTATCAGATTTTATAAATGGACAAGGGTCAGACCTGGCCAGTATTTGAATGAGACTCCTTGAAAGCACATGTAGATATTTCACGGAAGTGTTGTTTATAATTCAGTAGGTTACTTTCTTTTTCTGACATAGGATTAAATCAAGCCACTTGTTCTCTGGGGTTCTACATCGTACCTGGGATGCAATTAAACAGTAAGAGTGACATTCATCTGACCCACTTTAACATCTATGGTAGAGATGTATCAGTCTCAGTAATTCACCAGAGGCTCCCTTAATAGACAATAGGGAAAAATAAATACTTTTAGCATGGGGTTCATTTAGTGTATTTTAAATACATTAGGACCAGCTTACTGAAACTCTTGTATTTTGACTAAATATATTGACTTTAAGTTCTAAAAAAACTTTTGATAAGATCAGGAATGCTGAGTTTCAGTGTCCTGGCCAACTTCCCAAATGTAGCTTCGTAAGGAAAAGATATTCTTTGTTTCTTTATCATGTTCAGTCATGCCACTTAATAGCTGTTACCTGTTTTCATGGAAACTCCCATTCAAACTCATTAAAATAAACTTTTCCTTTTGTATCTTAGTTAATCAGATATTTGTAAATGAAAATTCAGATCTAATTATCACAGAGCATTCATCTGTTTGGCCATTGGTTTGTTCTACTTTCATTTCTTCAGTTTGTGGGCAGGAGGGTTAGTCACCCATATCACCCATTAAGGTTACCTCTGATCTCTCACTGAAGAGCAGTTTAAGGAGACCTGAAGCCAGAATCTTCCAATTTAAGGAACACCTAACTTTGCCTATGCTACAGTTTTTTGATGGAGGAATTAAATTTTTACCATCTCTTCTCTTGGGAGTCCTATGTTCACTTCCACCACACCTTCTACATCTTTCTGTATGCACTTTTGATTTTAATTTGTGGTTTTGTTTTGTTTTTCTTTCTGGTTTGTTTTTTATTTTCTTTCAGAAAAGGGAGATGATAACTGGGAAGCTTGGATGTACATTTTTGGTTTTTTTGCTTGAGAAATTCAGAAAACTCTAGTTCTTTACTTCTTAAGCCAAAGAATTTTGGAGAACCATTTGGAACTGCAGAATTATGAGAAAACTTCTTGAGTTTAATTTCTTTATTATTGTAGAACCTGAGATAGGGATAATTTTCCAAGCTACTGCACATATCTTCAGTTAACTTTATATACATAAGTGTATAAAATTTGTAAGCTTGGTATTCTTTTCCTTTATGACTGACATGTAATTTGGCACTTCCTTTCTTTTGCAGAGCTACTTCTGATTTCCATCAAAACGTGTTTTTGCAAAAGAGGAAGGGAAATAATAGATAAGAAAACCTCTAAAGTATTCAGTTCACGTAGTCAGATAAGTACCCCCTCTCTACAATTATCTTGTATGAGGTCAAACAGAGGGTCACATTTCTGCATTCAAGTGTTTCCACAAAATGCTTAAACATTTTAATCTTTTCCAAGTAGAAATAAATAGCTTTTTTCTTTTTTTTTTTTTTTTTTTTTTTTTTTTCTTTTTTCACAATGTTGATTCAGGGATACAGAAAGAAGGATTGTCTTGTAACCAAAAAGGAAAAGAGAAAGTCAGAAGGTGAAAAAGCTGCTCATCATTTCCTCTAAGCTAATTAATGTTATGCTGGCCACTGTTACCTACTTAAATCAGTGATACTATAAAGAATGTAAGAGGGATCAAAAGCATTGAAAAATAAGGTTGTTCACTTCCCACTTCAGTTTTGACAATGTAAGAAAGTTCACTTAGTGATTATGGATTACTCTCAGACAGGTATGGCTGTTTAGATAAATAGCATGGCCAAAGCCTAGGTCTTCAGGCCTTATGTTCCTCTGCAGAAGAAGCGTGATCAACTTAAACATAAGGCAGACAGAGAAGATTCCTTTGTTCCCCTTAACAAAGAACTGCTTTGTCTTCCTGGCTAGCTATTGTGTAGAGAGATGAAATAGACCACAATTAAACCAGTGTTCATAAATCTATGGGAGGCACATGGAAGAGTCAACCAAGCATTATTTCCATCACTTCTCTGAAAGTCTAAAGAAATCTTGCGTGTAAACACTATGTTATAGGGAGCTCTGAAAGGACTTGAGAGTAGTTGCTGTCTGGACAGATGGAGCTCTACACACAACATCCCTTGGCAGATGGAATGAATTTCCTGATGAAGTTGGTGTTACTCCCTTGTCCTTACATATACCAGATGCAGTGGTAAATAGCACTACGCAGAGTAGTGGTTAACCAGTGCTGTCTGTGGACTCTCTGAAAGACTTGAGACTCACCTGGTCAGATAGTCCCCACTTTATCTTACAGCTGTTCTTTGCACAGAATTACAGAATCACAGAGTAGTTTGAGTTGGAAGGGACCTTTAAAGGTCGTGTAATCCAGCCCCCCTGCAGGGACATCTTCAACTCGATCAGGTTGCTCAAAGCCCGATCCAACCTGACTTTGAATGTTTCCAGGGATGGGGCGTTTACAACCTCTCTGGGCAACCTGTGCCAATGTTTCACCACCCTCATAAAAAATTTCTTTCTTGTACCTAGTCTGAATCCACCCTCTTTATTTTAAAACCATTGCCCCTCATCCTAATGATGTAGGCCCTACTACAGAAGAATGATGCATCCAATACACCCCTGCTCTGATCAGTGTGAAGCTGTGAATGTGCATATGCATGTACCTGTATGTCTGAATCAGCATCTGCAAGGTGCTCAGGTTTCTCCTGTGCTCTCTGTCCCATTCATTCTCCTATCATTTCCTGAGAAGATTTTTGCATGAGCTTCCTTGCTAGCAGCAGATCAAAACCTAACACCAACAGTTGGAGAAAAGACAGGAAATGGATGGGTCCAAACCAGCTGTTTATTCGTAAAGATTCTCTAAGTGTGGCTTTCCTGAAGAAGGAATTGACTTAGCTCTCCACAATTAGTTGGGAAACAACAAAGTCATTGGTGGGACTGTTTATGCATATGGGGTCTAATAGTACATTGTAACAGTATACAGCTCTTCAAAGGATTTATTCCTGCCTATGGGCTAGGTGGTATTCAGTTCTTGGTTACAAAATTAAAGCACCATGTCCAGAGATTCACCACCCAGTAAATAACTTTATATGAGCCAATGTAACACCACTTTTCTCAAAAAAAATTACACTTAGGATTAACTAAACATGCCAGGCAGAAGGCAAATATCACCCAGATAACAGGTAGCTTTATTCCCACTCCTCTAGCAAATTCCTCAAATAAGTCTTGGTCTGGGAATATCCATATTAAACCAAGTACTTTTTACTTGGCTAGAACTGGCCAAGAAAAAAGGGAAAAGCACAGGAACCTTTAAAAAGATTCAATTTTCTGTATACCCTGCAGGTATGGTAATGATGATTGTTCTCTTAATTGTTAATCCTTTGAAATTAGTCATCCTAGAAACACTTTTCCCCTATCTAAGCTTGTACAGTTTGATGTAAAGTGGGGCAACATTCTTAGTACTAAATACTGACTGTCAAGGTCAGAACCATTCTCAAGGGTGATACCACTGATAATAAGTATAAATAACTGTCTGTTCCAGGTGCTGTAGGAAAATTTCTGCTGTTCCTACTACCCCTCTTACATGGATATAAGAATGGGTCTTCTGGAGCAAGTGCAGTAGGCCACAACAAATCATTCTGTGGTGAAGAGTTGGTTTGTGAAATGTCAACAGGTATATACAGTTGAATTTCCTGCTTTTATTTCCATTTTTCAGCTGTTTATTTGGATCATTCTGGATTGTTCTACGTATTACACATTCCTTTTTTCTCATTTTGGAAATAGGCTTTGATATAAAGGTGTCACAGTCCACTAAGTAATGGACT